>NC_142934.1:100937662-100965162 GCF_046866305.1 Octopus bimaculoides | reverse complement strand
TAATACCCACCAATGGTTAATGGCCTCTGGCTTGAAATCAGAAACAGAGGGTTTTATCATAGCAGCCCAAGATCAATGCCTACCTACAAAGAACTACCAGGCCAACATATTAAAGAACGGCAGCTCCCCATTATGTAGTATATGCCAACAACAAAATGAGACCATAGATCATGTTGTCTCCATGTGCAGTCTGCTTGCGCCTACAGAATATCTCAACAGGCATGATAGAGCTGCACAATATATTCACTGGGTAATATGCAAAAACTTGGACTTGCCCCATGATAAAAACTGTTGGGAACACAAACCACCCCCAGTACTTGAAAATGATCACATTGCACTCCTCTGGAACTTCACCATTCAAACTGACAGAAAGATAGACGCAAATAGGCCAGACATCATACTGAAAGACTTCAGACAAAAATCATGCCTCCTCATTGATATGACTGTCCCAATCGATATAAACGTATCTGTCAAGACCTACCAAAAACTGAGCAAATATAAAGATCTTGAAATAGAAATTAGAAAAATGTGAAATCTGAAGACGAAAACAATACCTATTGTCATAGGTGCCCTGGGAATGACAGCGAAACGGGCTGATTACTACCTAGATCAGATTCCATGAAACCCCAAAATTGCTGAAGTTCAAAAGATAGTGCTCATGGGAACTGCCCATATCCTACGTAAGCTACTGTCTATGTGATCTCAAATTTTAAAGCAAACACATAATTTTCTTATGGTTTCTTAAACATTCACTTGAAAAAAACTGTACAAATCCAAATATATGGTACCCTAGGCATAACACCTACATGAACTTCTAACTTGTTGTCTCTTGAGGTCTCTGGGTGAGACTTGGATCCAACTTGTACAAATGCAAAACAAAAGTCAAACATAAAATAATAATAATAATAATAATAATAATAATAATAATAATAATAATAATAATAATAATAATAATAATAATAATAATAATAATAATTATAATAATAATAATAATAATAATAATAATAATAATAATAATAATAATAATAATAATAATAGTAATAATAATAATAATAATAATAATAATGATAATAATAATAATAATAATAATAACAATAATAATAATAATAATAATAATTATAGGCACACGATGATATATGCACACGCCAGAGAAAGGTTACAGAAAGCGAGAAAGCAGCCATACTCTGGGATATGCAAATACAAACAGATAGAGAAATTAAGACTAATAGGCCAGATATAGTTGTCAGAGATCATGAAGGAAAAAAATGCTTTAAATCGATGTATCAATACGAGCAGATGACAACGTTTCCCTAAATGAAATGGAGAAACTTTCAAAATACAAAAACCTGGAAATAGAGGTAACTCGAATGTGGAATCTAAAAACAGAAACAATTCCTATCATAGTAGACGTCTTAGGTATGATTAAAAAATAGTCAGACAAATACTTAACAAAAACACTAGGACTTACTTATATATATAACATGCAGAAAATTGTACTACTGGGCACTGCACACATCCTACGCAAAACACTTACAATACAGTAACCACAAGAGCATCACAGCAAACAATCTGCTCTCAGGAGGTCAAACAAATGGAAGTCTCCAAGAAGGCATAACATTCCTAACTTCTGGTTGAATGGCTTTCCAGAGAGCCATGAACTGCTAACAAAACTTTACAACGATGTTTTGCAACATCCTAGTATGATTCCTTCTTGTCTAGTTAACGGTTTAACATTCCTATTTCCAATAAATGAAGAAACAAATGAACCAAAAATTATAAACCCATAGCCTGCATAACAACATTGTATAAAACGCTAACATCTGTCTGAATATACCTATAGTTTTTTTTTATATAGAAAGTAGGATGTTCCTTAATGAGCGAAAACGATGTAAACGTGGATCTCATGGTTGTAAAGATCGGCTACTCATCAATAAAATGATCTTAGAAGATTGTCATAAACGACACAAAAACTAATCAATAGGCCGGATAGACTATAAAAAGCTTTTCATAGCCTACCACATAGCTGGATTAAGAAATGTCTGGAAATATATAAAATAGCGCCTACTCTGCGAAACTTTTTGTCTGTAAGCATGCGATCATGGAGAACCACACTGACTTTGAACAGTGACAATGAATCTCTATATGCTGGTGATATAAAAATTTCATGTGGCATTTTCCAGTGAAACTCACTGTCACCATCCCTCTCTTATCTAGCAGTAATACCTCAAAATTGCTCAATAATGCAGAGTACGGTTATAAAATGTTTGATAAAATTATAAATCATCTCATTTATGTAGATGATGTAAAGCTCTTTGCAACAAATGACCAACGACTGAAGGGCTTACTAGCGATTGTGAAACAATTCAGTGATGACATCAGGATGCAATTTGGCCTCGATAAATGTGCAAAAGCTACCTTTCTCAAAAGAAAAAATGACAGAAACATATAATGTTAATCTTGCCCAGCATATTGTCATAAAAGAGTTAGAACCCGCGGTGAGATACAAATACCTAGGGGTACTTGAATGGGACGGAATCAGGCATTCAGTTATGAGGGAAAGGATCAGAAGAGAATGTTATCGTAGATTGAGAGTAATATTTAAGACAGAGCTGATTGCAAGAAACAGGACTGAAGCGATCAATGTTTTAGCCATACCAGTCGTGGCTTACAGTTGCACTATAATTAACGGGTAATTTATTGAAATATGTAATCTTGACAGAAAAATGCAAAAACTGTTGACAATGCATAGAATGCACCACCCTATGGCAGATATAGAACGACTTTATCTGCCAAGAAATGGAGGAAGCCGTGGACTTTTACAAACGGAATTAACAATGAAGATTGCAGCAATTGACTTAGACACCTAATTGAAAAACTCTGGGGACTGGATGCTAAAACTTGACTCAAAACACGAAAACAAGGAATCATCATACTCAGTAACAAAACAGGCAAGGAATATATAAGTGAATTCCAAATACAAAAAAGTTCGGAATTAGGCATACTAGAAAGGGTGCAGAAAAAGCTAAGCGCATGAAAACCTGTGCTAAAACTGCTGCCTTAGATATTCTGACTGATAAATGGCAAGAAGAACCTCTCAATGGTAAATACCCAAAGAGAGAGAATAACGCCGATGGTCGCAAAGCACTTACCCATCAATGGCTAATGATATCTGGCTTAAAATCTTAAACAGAGGGGTTTATCATAGCAGCCCAAGATCAATGCCTACCGACAAGGGACAACCAGGCCAACATATTAAGGAACATATATATATATATATATATATATATATATATATATATATATATATATATATATATATATATTCAGTATCTTGTAGAACTTTTCATTGTCGCGTAAGGTAATAGTAGTAGTAGTAGTAGTAGCAACGACAGCATCAACAGCAGCTTTTAATTTATTGAAAATAATTCAGTTGCAAGATTATCTTCCTATATTAAGAAAACATATAAAGTACACTTAGTAAGGACCCTCAGAATGTAGTTAAATAATTTCTTTTTTCTTTTTTTTTTTTTTACCATTTATTCATACAATGTTTGTTGCGCCTGGTTATTATTGGTGCGACTTCATTTATGGAGAATATTCAGAGAAATAAGCATGCGTAGACGGTAATGTCTTGTTATAATCCATCTAGGCTCAGACATTGCAATCTCTGTCTACAATTTTAAACTCTTTGCTTATGCTTTCCTTGATCAACAAAATGCACTGTGAAATTTATTTTTCTTTCTGCTTTTTGTAATTCTTTTGGTGTACAATTGAGAATATTATAACTATAATTTTTTTACTGGGGCAGATTATGTATAGATAGTTATTTCCTTATTGTTTGCATTAATGGCTGCTTTCAGTATTAATGTAATACTTCTATAATATTCACTTCTAATCTATTAAATATTTTCTGTGTTTTACTCTGTCTATTTCTATGATTTCTTAGAATTTGTATGAGTCTGCTTGTTCTAAATTGCTTAACTTTCTTGCATTATCTAATAACATATTAGTGATATTAATAAAATTTCTTCTTTTCAAGGTTGTCTTGGCACATTTTTCTTATCCGTATATCATAACAAGTCATGTCTGTAATATTATTACTCGCTGCTATTGTTGATATCATCTCCATCATCTTCAGCAAAGTCGTCACCGTCTTCGACGTCACCACCAGCATCGTCATCATCATCGACATTGCCAGGTAAAATATTCAGACGTATTCTCGAGTCGTCCATTATGGCGACAGATTCTATCATGAGGAACGACTGAAAGTTTTGTTTTGAATCAATTCTGATTCAAAGAAAATTGAGAATTTGAAAATATGCCCATACAGACTTCAGACGAAAACCTAGGGGAATTATCCACACTTATTTCTGCGCCTCTGTTCATTCAAATAAAACATGTACAAAATTACTACCATAGATAAAATGGATAGTTCTTTTGAAGAAAATGTTTTCAAAATATCGTATCTCAACTCGCGAAAGAAACAAAAACAAGTAGCAAGGCCACTGAACCGATGAAACATTTTAGTGATTTTTTTTTCGGCAATAACAATAAAAACAGCGACATAAAAAACAAACAATATTACTCATACGTACTTTCCAAAACGAAAGAAGTGAGAATATGTTAATGCTTATCAAAAGCGTGGTACTACATTCGTAAGTAGTAGTCACGTTCTGAAAATAAATTCATATTTCCTTCCGCTTAAGAAAACAGAGAGATGATCAGTGTGCCTTAAAAGAAAAGTGATCCAAAGAAATCCCTGTCCTCCGTGTGAGGTACTATGATATCAGTAAATTGTGGAAAAGTGCATAATAAGGAAAGATAGAGCAACGTACGTCAATATACTGAGACCAACCCAATGAAATATGAATGGCGTTAACATTTCATTTGTTGTGGAAACAAAAATGACATGTAATTAAACGTGCTCAACATGGACATACATTTCTAATCATCTTGAAATCTACAGAAATATTAGAAATGTCTGTCTGTATAGGGCGCAGAAATATCATGAGATAATTGTGCAAAAAAAAAAACACCTGTCGAAACTTGTGGTAAAAATTACATCTTAATGCACTCTGGCATCACATCTCAAAACATAGGTAGACAGAGGGAGAGAGAGAGAGAGTGATAGGTGAGATCGAATTGTTGCAGATCGATCAACAACCTCAGGAGATTGTTGAGAATACTCTTCCAACAACGCTTCCAGATACAAAACCTGTAACTCTTGGAATGATAGAACATCCTACTAAATTTTCAAGAACATAAATCGGCGGAAGAACACAGAAGAACACGGAAGCAATGCTTTCGACGCAATTCAAAGACTAAAATACACAGAAAATTTCAGTGCTTGCGTATGTGTGTGTGTGTGTGTGTGTGTGTGTGTGTGTGTGTGTGTGTGTGTGTGTGTGTGTGCCTGTGTGTGTGTGTGTGTGTGTAAATATATGACTGAGGGAGCCTGGCTCAGTTGTTAGGGGGTCGGGCTCACAATCATGAAGGTGTGAGTTCGATTCCCGGACCGGGTTGTGTTATATTCTTGAGGAAGACATTTAATTTTTTCACGTTGCACCAGTTGACTCAGCTGTCGAATATATATACATACATTATACATACGGAAATACGTTTTCGACCGTGACCATCCAGACTTTGTTATATATCTAAGACTACGTTTCTAAGTTCTCATTAATTTTTTAATAAGGTAGAATCCAAATTGAATGGCGACTCCTTCTTTGGAGCAGTTTTCTGATCGTGTGTATTGTGTGTCTGTAACTATTTTTATGCCGTCTTTGTTCTGATTTATTATTCATTTATTTTGGGGCGGGAGTTGGACCGTTTATTTTATATATTTGTTGTTTTTTGTCTTTATTGTAGTATTTTGTTAATTTCTAGCTGAGACACACACACACACACACACACACACACACACACACACACACACATACACGTATGTATGTATGTATGTATGTATGTATGTGTATGTGTGTTTTTATATGCTGTTGTTGTTATTGTTGCTGTTGACTTTGCTACAACAACCCTCATTATATCCTAATTTATAAAATCGTAGATGCAGACAGATCTCCTTGACAGGTTTATTTTAAATCTGTTAGAATTATTCATTATTTGCTGGCTGTACGTATATACGTACTCACCAATACCGCCCATAGAGACGCATCCACACATTCAAGCATACCTACAAATATACACACATAGTCACATACGAGATTTTGAATAACCATGTACGTTCTGTGCGGCATATGTGTGTGTGTGTGTGTGTGGGTGGGTGTGTGGGTACGTGTGTGTGTGTGTGTGTGTGTGTGTGTGTGTGTGTGTGTGCGTGTGTGTGTGTGTGTGTGCGTGTGTGTGTGTGTCCGTCTGCTTGTGTAATATATCACTCTGGTATATGTTTCTTCATGTAGTATATTCCGAAAGACTTTCCTAAATTTACCTTCCTTCTCTCTTCGAGCAATGGATTCTCAGAATCTTCCAGGCGACGAACAAACTGTCAAGCGGTATCACATTCCTGCTTTCAAGCCACGAGGAGTTCGAGTTTCTTTTAGATACTTCGGAGTTTAAAAAGGAATATCAGCTCCTTGTTTATTTCAATTTAATTGCAATAGTACCTACGTATACCTGAAATTGTTAAAGAAACATTTTCGCTCGTATTATGGATGTTCTTTAACATGTTTCATTCATTAGATAGCGGCCATGCTGGGGCACTGCCTTCAAAAGGTTTTAGTCGAATGAATGTATAACAGTACTTATGTTTTTTTTAAAGCCCGTTACCTATTCCACCTGTCCCTTTGCCGAGTCTCTAGTTTACGAGGCCTTAAACACACAAACACCGGTTGTGAAGGGCCTCTGGAGGACAAACATAGCCACAACGACACGCACAACTATTTATCTATCTCTTTATCTGTCTGTCTATCCATCGATATATATATAGATGAAATTTCCAGAAAAAAAAGACAAGATAGGTGTATTAGTTTGACGCTTGGAAAGTGATAAGTCGTTTACATTTCGAGCCTACGCTCTCCAACACATACTTACGACAAACTTCAATCTTCGTCTCCCAAATTCTCGAAAAAGGTTTCAGTTGGCACGAAGCAATAATAGCACACAACTGCTCAAGCTGCCACGCAGTGGAACTAAACCCCGATCCAGCTGGGTGGGAAGCAAGCTTCTTACTACAGAACCGCTCTGTTCATTTGGTTGTAGTATTGATTTAACTCAAGGCCAGCTTATGAAATATCAACTGTATTCCACTTGCCGTGAGAAGTGTTATGGAACATCACGTACTTTTTTACTGTATAACTCTCGTGACTCAGCGAGTTTTTCGGATATTGTGAAATTAGAACTCTTTATTTCCAGCTATGTAACGTTTTCAAGTTAAAACGTGAATCGAGAGATGCATCTTCAAGTTTGAAACGGTTGGAGAATTTAAGATTAAGAATAGTGTTTAACGTGAAGTATATGTTGACTATAATAAGAGAACAATACCATGTGTTCCTTGCATGCATTTATAGAGGTGTTGTAGTAATAACCATTCCAGTTATAAAAGAAGCCCTGTGTAGTAAGTGGCATTAGAATAAGTACCTGGAATGGATGATGTGTGTGAGGTTACCTGTGGTTGAAATGTGTTAGTGAGTGAATCACTGCCTCACCAGACCTATGGTTTTGTTCGGGATGTTATTAATAATGCATGCGTATGAGTGATGGCTGTGATTTCACATTGAGTTTCATCCACATCCGAAACGCCACCGCTCGGAAATGGGTGTTGCACACCATTCTAGTACTTCAATAAGCTATATGTTACGCAAGATAACGACACAGAAATAATCTATTTTCGCTTAGTTGGAGGAGATGCAGATAATATCTTGGATTCAGTCCCATGCATTTAAAATCCGAAGAGGAGACAAGGTACCCACCCCCATAAAAAAATGCCCCGAGATAGACAGGCGTATTTTTTTTTCTTTTTCAGAAATTCTTTGTTTTACTTATTTGTTATTCAGGCAAATAGATTTTAGATTTTCTCCCTCTCCTTCTCTCCCACATTCCTCCCCACTTCGTTCTCTCTCTCAAGTTTTTATGTGTCCATTAATGAACGGAGTCAGAGCAGGTTTGCATGTGTCTCCATGTTTGTGAGTTTCTTCAGATGGAGTTTTAATGAGAGAAACTCATGACAGTAATTAACGACAATCAATTCACCAATTTCTAAATTAATTTGCAAACGTTTAACCGCTTAACATATTCAAGGATAGGAAATGGTTAATTATCATATATATATATATATATATATATATATATATATATATATATATATATATATATATATATATATATGATTTCAATAAATAGTTACGAAAAAAGAGGAGTAAGTACTTGTTACTCTCATATACTTAGTTTTAAAAATATTTTAGAATGTTTCATAACAGTTGATATAAATTTCCTCTTTTTAAATGTGTTATATATAGAATAACAGGTTCCTTCGACAAATTCTCCATATTTTCGTCTCATCTGTCGAATTTCTTGCTAAATTACGACTCTTTTTTTTTTTTGGCATAAATCGAAGGAACCTGGCATATTCCTTCGATTTTGTGTACGATTTGGTGTGAGTTAGATGCTGCAAATATTTGAAATGTATTGCAGGAAATGGAGGTTCACAAGATGTATGTAAATGAAATTTGATAATTGCTGGAGACATGAAAGGATATATCGTGATATTAAATTTCTCAAAATGTAAACTGACATGCCTGTATTCATATATAAACTCACGGACAATTATGCACATAAACACATAAATATACACCTGTATAAACCCACATAGACAAAGATATGTATATACAGTGGTAACATATTCGCTTCTAATGTAAAGTGTCAAACTGTATAAGATCATTCTTTGATATAGTGAAAAGCAGAACACTAAATGATGCATGCAAAGATGCACTAAAAAGCCTTTCTGCATATCAGTTATCATTGGTATTGTGAAAATAATGAAAAATATAAAAACGCTATTAATTCCAAGAGGTTGACCTAGCAGGAGAAGCGAAGGTCTGCAGATGTCTCATCAATTGAGAATAAGAATATTAATTTTCCTTAGTTGCAGATATCTGTGGATTTTTTCTTTTTCTTTTTCTTTCCTTTTTCCTTTTTCCTGATCAACATGGATGATCAAAAATAGAGAGTATGAAATGAAGAAAAAAATGTGCAAATGTAATTCAACAGAAAAGTAATATCTTAAGTGACAGGAACACGGAAAGAACACCCAAAGCATGAAAATGTGAAAGATATCAAAATTAGATCGAACATTCAATGCATATATTTGTATAAATGACAACAGAGAATTTACGAAACACAAGCACAGTGCATCTCAGCATGAATTACAAAAGGGATAGCTGAACATTAGAAATTACCACGCTGACAATAGTATGTGTTTCATGACAGCTGCAAAATTAGCCCCACGAAGCACTAATCCGCATCCGGGCAGTGCGATATCCCTGTCATTTAACTGGTCATCAAGAGTGTTCAAACACTGTTCCCACAAAAGTGTCTACGAAAAGATCGGGGTAGATTATTTATTAGAATATTAAACAGCTTGTGACTGACACGAAACCTCTGCGTAATGAAGAGCGTTGACGGCTCAAAAGCAATTAGTATCGCACTCCTACAGTGGAGTTTATGAATAAATGAATACACAAGCATAAGGAAATTTCTATTCTATGTTAAATACACCCTGATAAAATTTTGCACATCAAATCTAACACGTTACGCAATAAAATTTGCATTCATTTACATAATAAAGAACACAAAATACATATGATATGTTATATATCATTTCTCCAGAGATTAGGTGTGGAGCATCAGAAGTGTTTTGAAATGCAGAGGAGATTTGAGTCGCACATATTTGTTTATATAAATAGAAATCTGCGACGTTACTTCAACGCAATGAATGTAGAATTCATATATGAAAAGTTGGATTATAAACACGGTGAATTTTGGCGAACAGTGCTTAAAAGAATTTACCAAAACTACACACGTGCCACTAATATCAGAGCAAGGTTATACAGAATTCGATATATATTCGCACATCTATATCAGCACGTCAAGAAGTGATACTATGCTATCTTTGGATGAAGAACACGATAACATACTTGTCAACGATGTGTATACATAAAGTATGATGCATATGTGGTTATATTAATTTGATAGAGCTTGAATTGGAAATAGCGAATTTTTATTCAGCCGGCTGATCGCAAAATCAATGAACGTTTTATTCCAAGGTTCCTATGTATCAGGCAACAAATCTCGTATAAACACATAGGTAGGTATATTTGTTCCAAGGATAAGTTTTTAGAACGAATATACCTACCTATCCACCACTGGATAAAATAACATAAATAATGGGAGGCATCACTTGAAGTCTATGACTTATTTCTCCTTCCTATACCTAATCAATTTTACTAAATTTTACTCTTCTCACACTCTAACTCTTACTCGTATTCTTCTTATGCCCTCTTCAATAAGAACAATATACCGTAACTATTAGTAACTGACTCGTGTATGTATCGGCTCTCCTAAACATTTAGACACTCTGATAAGGCTTAGAGGCACACTCATCATCCAAATTCTATCTACCCAACCCTACAGAACGCTGAAGAGACGGAGCTAGTAAGGAGAATATCGTGACCCCTTGGCAGAAACGGCCACAAGGAACTGACCTTGTAATCTTTTACTCTTTTATATATTACTAGTATATATTTGTGTCGCTCACAGTCTTAGCATATGTATGTATTCTTATAATACTCCCTCTTGTTTTGGAATGAATAGACATAATAGAATATCCACCGGTTGATGTATGTCATTTTTGTATCCCCTCCATTTTCTTTTTGCCGTATATATATATATATATATATATATATATATATATATATATA
Organism: Octopus bimaculoides; assembly: GCF_046866305.1. Lineage (NCBI taxonomy): Eukaryota > Metazoa > Mollusca > Cephalopoda > Octopoda > Octopodidae > Octopus > Octopus bimaculoides. The sequence continues at coordinate 100,954,234 of NC_142934.1, read as the reverse complement.
TATATATATATATATATATATATATACATATACATACACACACACACACACACACACACACACACACAACACACACACACACACACACACATACATGTACATATATATATATACACACAGACACATCAAAAAGACCCGGGATTAGTTCTGCAGCGCGCCAACGGAGGGTCACACAAGGTTGCGTGCGCAGTGAGACCTAGCAGTAATCTGCATGAGCCACTGTGCCGAATGATATCGCTTTTTTTTTTCTTTGCAAGTTGTGAAATTTGTGTTTTTGTGATCTCGTGTATGAGTTTTTTGTCATGGAGAAGAAGTGAGAAGAAAGAGCCACGGTGAAATTTTGCGTTAACCTTGAGAAGTCTGTACAGAGATATTGGGTATGCTTCGAGCAATGGGTCGTACGGAATGTTTTGAGTGGTACCGGCGCCCGAGTGAGCCACAGCTCTATCAAGAGCATGCTCATCGTTTTTTTGCGACATCCGTGCTATAGGACTCGAGAATTCGTCCTCCAGAGAACGACCGTCAATCGAAAGTTCTACTTCGATGTTTTACAGTACTTGAAGGAAGACATTCAGCGGAAGCGACTGGATCTGTGGTACGCGAAGTATTGGATTCTTCACTACGACACTGCACCCTGTTTCTGAGCTGTCTTCACTCGGGAATTTCTCGCTAAAATCATCATAGCTGCGCTTTCGGATTTGCCCTGTTCGCGAGATTTAGTACATTCGGATTTCCATCTCTTCTCCAAAATGAAAATACAGCTCAAAGGTAACTGTTTTAACACCATTGTCGAGATCCGAATTGAATGTTCCCGACTCGCTTACGGAAAACGACTTGTAGGCCGGTTTCCAAAAGTGGCGCGACTCGGGGACCAGTGTATAGCAGCGTAAGTTAACTATTTGGAAGGAAATAATGTTAAAACTTAAGTAAATATGTTATTTTATATTAAACATAACTACATCGTGCACATATGGTAGTGATGCATGTGCCTGGTGTACCCTTATCAGACGGGTAGTCATGATGGGTATAATGGGCTTCGTATATTTTACTCCAGTGTCACTTAGATGGTATGCACTAATCTCTGACTCAATAATAATGATAATAACATCGAAAAATACCTTAGGAATGAGAAGCCCGGATCGAAATTTCCCCAAGACACCTGATGACGGCTGGAAGGTATATCAACCGAAACGTTGTGTTAACAACAAACAAGATGAGGACAAATGTAAATGATGTAAATAATGTACATAATTCCGCATCTCTTAAATATAGAACTGTATTACAAGCATATATGTTAGTATGCATGGAAATATATACTTGTATACGCATGTATACAAGTGTGTGTGTGTGCGTGCGTGCACGTGCTCGTCTTCGCTTGCGCGTGTGGGGATGAGAGAGAGAGCTAGAGAGAGAGGGAGAGAGAGTGAATGCCCACAGAGAGTGAATGCCAGAGAGAGAATGAGATCGAACGCGGTTGTGTCTGTGTGTTTGTACGCGTTTGGTTGTCTGTTCGGATATTTCTGTTTCGACTGTTCGCTCTTACGTTCTTGATATTCTTACGAGAAATGAAGGCACGAGTGCACGAAGTGAAAAGGATGTAGAGGCTAGAGTTTTCGTGTTATTTAAAAAATCATTCAAAATAGATCTGTCGAATTTTGGTCAACTTAGTCTTAGGCTTTCAAATTTATCTTGGAAAGCCTCCCACAACTGACCAGCTGAAATTTTATTTCAAATTGTGTATCTATTATGAAACGAAACTGCCCAATATTCGCAAAGGGAAAACTATTTGAGGCAGATTTCGTCATTAAATATAGCAGCAGGCACGAGCACTGGAAACGATCTGCCACTCGGGTTAAATTCGTAGGTTGCCTCCCTTGAACTGTGCCTTTTAGATTTCGCACAGTTCAAAAATAGCTGTTCTTTTTCATAGGAAAAAAGAGACACATCAATAAAAACATCAGTGCATACATGCATGAATACATACATATTTGTCTATATGCGCGTGTGTGTATACATATACATGTGTGAGTGCGTGTATTTATATACACATAAATATATATATATATATATATATATATATTTATATATATATATATATATATATATATATATATATATATATATATATATATATATATATATATATATATATACATATATATATATATACGAACATACATACAGGCTCACATATATACGTGTGTATCCGTGTGTGTATATATACATGCATATATGTACATACATATATATACAGTATCTCTGTGTGTATATATGTATACATAAATACGTATACACACACACACACACACACACACACACACACACACACACACACACACACACACACACACATATATATATATATATATATATATATATATACACACAGAGACAGACAGGCAGAAAGATAGGCATACATGCAAAGAAAGAAACAGAGGGACAGAGCCTAATTACATAGACTTATAGTGATTCAGTGAATGTGGCGTGTTAATATGAACGAATGGACATGTACGCAAGAATATAGCCGATGTTTGTGTGTGTGTAAGAGAGAGAGAGGGAGAGAGAGAGAGAGAGAGAGAGAGAGAGGAAGAAAGAGAGGGGAAGAAAGAGATAGTGAGAAAGAGAGAGAGATGATGTAAGTGATAGAGAGAAAGAGTGAAAGAAGCGGTGATGGTTTTATTGAATGCAGACCTTTCTGACTTCTGTACCACCTGAAGTTTGCTGAAAAATAACTTTTAATTCTTCTAGCTTAACTCACAGTACCGATAAATGCATTATTCTAGTCTATTCAGAGATATTTGTAATATTCACCACTGGTGATAGGATAGAAGGACAGGCTACTGTTAACCTTACCTGATCAACAGCGCTTTCTCGCTTCATTACAAATATGAACACTTTTCCTGACCAATATCCATTCCTCAGTCTCGAGATAATACTGCGGCCAGTTCTACTTGTTTCTTGGCCTCGTGGATATCAATCGATTACCGCTTAAGGCCATCCACAAATGTGTCCATGACATTAATTATTCTTTCATCTGCAGATCGTATCGTATAGTCTTTGTATTTCCTTAACAGGGCTAACAAGGGCTTCACTGCTAGGAGGAAAAGCATTTCAGATAAGCTGTCACAGTGAAATATTCCTCTTGATAGACTAATCGCTTTTCCTACTACAATGTTAGTTCCAGTTGTTACCGCTATCGCTCTCGACCGTGTTGTTACCAGTCTCTTTAAGGTACGGATTGTGGCAGTCAGAATACTATCATAGCATTGTTGTGCGATAATCCATCATTGAGGTGTATATGAATGCATCTCTGTATGCGTGTGTGTGTGTGTGTATGTATGTATGTATGTGTATAAGTATGTATGTATGTACGTACGTATGTATATCATTATTCATTTTATTTCAACATGTTTTGCCAATGGTGAAAGAGCCGGTTTCTAACCTAGGAGCAAGGCTCTTTCCATGGAATTTCAACAACACCAACAGTGCACTTTTGTTTGTGTATGTGTATATGTGCATAGGTATGTATTCTCATGCATGTAATTGCATGCCTAGACATGCTCATATATACTTAAATGATAACCTACTGGATAAATTATTTGTCTGTCTGACTGTCTGTCTGTCTGTCTGTCTGTCTGTATGCATGTATGTATGTATGTATGTGCGTATGTATTTGTGTGTGTGCATGTGTGTGTATATATGTATCTATGTATGTATGTATACTGGTATGTATTTGTTTATGACATAACGTATGTGTTCAGGCGGTAATTAATAAATAGTGCAAAATCAGCAATTACCTATAGATTCATTATTGAAGAAAGTGGGCGTATTCCGTGTATGCGTGTTTATGAATCTATGCATGTGTAGGCGCGTACGTGTTTGTATGTGTGTATGAGAGTGAACGTGTCTGGATTCGTCTGCTTTTGTCTGTATGTATGTGTGTTTGATTTTGATAAGTAATGTACAAACGAATTATTCATATTTTGCTCTAACCAAAGAAGAGAAATTATTCCTAACAAAAAGCACCCCGACTGAAAGATCACTTAGTACGTACAGATAAGTGTAAGGAAATATTTAAGATATTTAGAGTATCTGATGTTTATACGTATTGTTTCTTTCATATTGATTTCATTCTCGTCATGAAAATATCAAAACACGATATTCAAGAGTCTTTAGAAGTTTCTTGAAATAAAGTGATGATAAGAGTTGAAAATTTAGGACTGTTTACCTCAGGGATAAAAATCTTCGATTTAAGACTTTTATCTATTTATATATTTTCCACATTTATCTAATTTTATTAAATATCTTTATTCTCGATTTCACTGGATCTAAGGAGATGTCGCTTCAACATTTCTTTGAACTTAGTAATCAAACAAGTGCTGTAACATAAACATAACTTTGTGGAGATGAGATTAATTTGTTATTTTAAATGGACTCAGAAATAAATATCATTAAAGGGTGTTTTCTTCTTTTTTTATATATATATAAAAGGTCATAATGGACTTAGAAATTTGACAAAAATCTCTTTTAAGAATAGAGGATATAGATTTTATTTCATCTAAACATATGTTATATATAATATCATTGCATACTTTTAGAACATATTTCTTTTTCTCTTGACATCATAGTGAGCGGTAGGTATCTGTCTGTCTGCGGATGTTTTTCTTTCTGCGCGTGTGTGTATATCTTTCTATGTGTGTAAGTCATTTCAATTGAAACTAAATAATGTATACATCAATTCAATAAATATTGCAATAGAATTTCTCTCAAGAACGCTGTTCGTCTACACTGCAGACGCACAGAATGGAGAAGAGGTCTACACATATAGAAATAATACAAAATATGATATATTGAATGTATAAATAATGTGAAATCATGAACAACCTGCATAAACTGTTGCAAAACATTCATTTTCACAAACTGGTCTCCTTTACACTGCATATAGATGATCTCATCACATTAGTGCATATACACAGATATGAAAGAAAGTACTTGCTATCATATTCAAAGGCCATTTTTGGTGCAAAAATGCAGCTCTTTTGGTACTCGGGCATTAGGTGTAGTTACTTTTTTGACATTCTTAGGAAGATACACATATCCTTTGTGCGCGCGCATGTCTGTGTACACAGAGAAGAAAGAGAGAGAGAGAGAGAGAGAGAGAGAGAGAGAGAGAGACAAAGAGACAAAGCGAGAGAGAAAGAGACAAAGAAACAAAGCGAGAGAGAAAGTGACAAAGAGACAAAGAGAGAGAGAAAGAGAGAGATATATTAAATGTATTTAATAATTTTTGGTATATTGACCTGCTTCACTTGCTTGTCTTTACATTTACTCCTCTGCCTGCTCAAGTTCACATCTCTTGAGCACTACGCAGTGTATTCCATACAGAGAAGGCCTGTCTCTAATATATAAACTGTATGTATATATATATATATATATATATATATATATATATATATATATATATATATATATATATATATATATATATATATATATATATATATACATATGTATATAATTATATATGTAGATATATATATATATATATGCATGTTTGAGTGTGTGTATGAAATATATACATATATATATATATATATATATATATATATATATATATATATATATATATATATATGTATGTATGTATGTGTGTGTGTGTTTTTTATATATTCATTCTTACGCACTCACTCTACGCACGCGCATACACATACATACACCAACTTTCTGCGTTACATCGATGTGTATTCAAATGACGGCCGAGGATGAGAATGTAAAATATTAATTGATACATATATTACACTATGTACTCATTTGACAGAATCTGGTGTGACATCGGAACTATAATAAAACTAACTGCACGTTCATGTTATTGTTGTTAGGTTAGTTATAGTAGTCGTGTAGAAGTCTATTTTACACTATTCCTTTATCGTTTTCTCAAGTGTATTCTAAAATATAAACTGCCATCTCGCGAATGATATTGTTACGTGCATATGCACTAAGAATGATCAATAATTATTGTTTTCTTCATAAATGTGATTGAACCATGACACCGATAAAAGTCAGTAATTTTAATAAGTTTTAATTAATTATCTTTTTTAATTATAGATGTTATATAGAAAACTATAATCATCTGTTTATAACCCTGTTGCATTATTTCCTGGATAGATAGAACCTAACGTTTCTGAAAGAAGATGGGTCACTTCGTATTTAGATATTTCCTTTTGTAAGAAATATAGTTTGAATTATGTTATATCAGTTATTGGGATAAGGACTTTCAAGTATATTCTGTTGTTCTGTAAGAATCCAATTTCTTCGAAGATCCTTACATTACTTGATAAACAAATGTATATACACCCATCACTACCAATATGAAAACGCACACGCACACATCAAAAAAGTATCACCATCTCTACCAGTACACAGAATTGAATCCTCATGTAAATCAATTCAGGAGTTATGTACGACCAAACAGATAAATACATGTTTTCATAAAATTGATCTAAGCAAAGTTTACCAATGTCAAAGAAATGTCGCCCTTCAGAATCCAAATATTTATTTTATACAAATCTAAAGCAAAGAGATATACCTGCGTGGCTGGATAAGAGTTTGACATATTGTCAGTAGAATAAAGTGAAGAGGTTAGTAGAGTATACTAGAAGCAACAAAACCAAACAGTTGAAGGTGAAAGCGTCTTCTGCACATGGTACATATATCTACATCTTGTCAACATTGATAATAGATATCAAAATCCGTGTCTTGCAACTTCTATTCATCAGGTATCTGAAGTCGCAAGTGTCCCCAGCATGAATGCAAATGAGGACGCCACTTCGCTGCTGTTCATATTGTTCAGGCATTTTTCAAATATGGTGATTATCCTAAATACCGATATATCTGTTTTTTACAGATTTCCATAATATTTCCGTACACCAGATGATTAAAAGTTAACTTCAATGCAGTTGGCATTTCACCTGGAATGCAAAATAATTAACATGTGTAATACACTGGACTGACTGAACTTATATATTTTCCTCAGGGAAAGTAGTGATGAGAAATTCTATTAGTAATTCTTTTTCGTTTTATTCTTTGAAAATTTATTCACCTCACTCATTTCATATCCTACGATCAATATTACTGTTTCCGTTTCTCGCTTTCTCGCACGTTAGTATTCTGTTTCTCTTGGTATTGTTACACGTAGAGGTAAGAAAAGATAACATGCCGATATATGTCCGCATACATTACGTACACATGCATATTTTAGATTTGATTTACACAATTCTTTATGTGAGTTCGTGTGTTGAAACATATTCTGTTGTGTCTGAGGAGAGTCATTCTCTTTTAGCGCCTTATAATGTATTCGAAAAAAAAGAAAGAAGTGGAAATTTTACCAGTTAGGGTGTTAAATTATAAGGCAGTAAAAGAGAATGATTCTCCCCAGATACAGCAGTATATATATATATATATATGTGTGTGTGTATGTGTGTCAGTGTGTGATCTCTGTGAACTACTTGATTGTGAAATTCGTAGAGAATTCTATTTATCCTGATGAAGGGTTCAATACCTACATACGCTTTAACATGCAATTGGCAATGAACTCTCGAAATGGCCATAGATGTGGATTTTGACAAATACTTTTGGGGAACTCTCTTCTGCTCCTTGTATACAGGACTTATAATGGATTGCTTCATTTTTAAGAAGTGACAATTTTGCTATATTTTTAATCGATGGGTAAATTTTTTTATCCGATTGATATGTTTTAATAATTCATTTTAATCACTTATTTCAGTCAATTTTTATATACATTTTTTTCCGGACAGGTCCTTCTCTGGCCGAAATACAGTTGGTTTAAAATAAAGCTCAAGCAAATGAACACCAAATATATAGCGCGTGTATTTTCATTGGCTAAACTGGCAACATGACAATCCCTAAATACAAGCAAGATATATATATATATATATATATATATATATATATATATATATATATATTATATATATATATATATATATATATATATATATATATATATATATATATATATATATATATATATATATATATATACATATATATATGGATCGTTGGCGATTCTTTTCCTCCGTCTTCTTTATCTCTTAGACTTTCTTCCGTCTCCTGTTTCTGATGAAGAACTTTGTTCGAAACGTAAAACTACCTTTCTTTCCTTCCCTGAGCGTCTGCTAGTAGATTGCATGTACCACGTACTCGCGTTGTTGTATTTTCTTGTGTTTGTTCTTCGTGTTTTCGATTTACGTTTATATGTGTGTGTGTGTGTGTGTGTGTGTGTGTGTGTGTGTGTGCGTGCGTGCGTGTGTGTGTGTGTGTGCGTCCGTGCGTGTGTGTGTGTGTGTGCGTGCGTGCGTGTGTGTGTGTATGTGTGTGTGTGTGTGTGTTTGGAAATTTCCTTAGCCCCTTAAGAAGCATAGGACCGGTTTTCCGGTTTCCATGGCGTACGCATACCCCCCCCCCCAAGCTGGACTGGACGCCAGTGCATCGCAGCTTTTTTCTCAAGAAACAGGAAGAAAGAGTGAGAGAAAGTTGGAGCAAAAGAGTACAACAGGAGTCTCCACTACCCACAGCCGGAGCCTCGTGGAGCTTTAAGTGTTTTCGCTCAATAAACACACACAACGTCCGGTCTACAAACCGCGAGTCCGCTGTCCTAACCACTGGGCCATTGCGCCTAAATATACATATACACATATATAAACATTCATCTATCAATACATATATACATATATATCACTCACATCATAAGCAGTTGTCCGAAAATGCCACCAATGTATTATCTACTTATGAGACATGAAATTGTAGTTAGGACAATCTATAATAAAATCCGTTGGAAGGATAATCCAGATGACGAAGAAATAAGAACCCACAATATGGTAGAAGCCATAGCCACTTATAATAAAAAAGGAATAATGGTGGAATGTACCGGTGAAGACCTCAATAAAATGGAAGCACAACAGACCTGATATAATGACGTGATAGAGAAGATAGACTGTGTAAATTGGTGGCAATTAGCTGCCTAACAGATGTTTACATAAATTTGAACATCAATGAAAAAGAGAAAACCTATGCTGAACTATTGAGAAATTTACAGTTACTCTATCCATATTACAAGTTTAGGTTTATACCTGTAATTATTGGGATCCTGGGATATGTATCACACTGCCTAAATACCAATCTTGAGAAATTAAGCTTCTCAAAACCAGAAAGGAAAAAGCTAATTCGTAAACTACACATACAATCCATCATTGGAACTGTAAAAATCTTTAAAACTTTCCAGAAGTTTATCATTTAAGTATATATGACCATGTCTAGATATGCAACTATATGCATGAAAATAGACACATAAAACATACAAATCTGCACATACATACATACATACATACATACATACATACAAACATACATACAAACATACATACATACATACTTACATACATACATGCAAACATATATATATATATATATATATATATATATATATATATATATATATATATATATATATATATATATATATATATATATAGGATAAATTCATTATAAGAATTGATCAAGTAGTCAGCGTGAAAAAAACCTCATAATGAAAAAATAACGAAAAATTTCGTAATGAAAAAATCCATCGTTTCTTCATAGATATATTTAATTATATATAAAGGGCATTAACTGTGTATCAATGCCTCATGCAAAAAGACCCTGTTGTTGATGTTGAAATTCCAATGAAGACGCCTTGGATTAAGGTTACAAACCGATACTTTCTCTATTGGCAAGACATTTTGAAGTAAACTGAATAATGAATGACATACATACATACATTCATACACACGTATATACATGCATACACACATATAAGTGTATGTATATGCATTACACTGGTGAACAATTTTGCACATAATCTCCATTGAGTTCGATTTTTCACTGTATAGTTAAACTGACAAACTGATTTCAAATCTACAGCCAGTTCTCTTCTATCACACCGAGATATTTTTGTCTTTTTTTTTTTACAGTCTATCTCTGAAGAAGTACAATTGTTTTGTTTTCCTTAAGTAATTGGACTAGTCAGTTTCAAATCTCCCTCACCAATATTGTCACAATTAATGACCAATAAGATGCCTCAGCTGGACTTCAGTCTTTAAGATGGAGGCCTGCAGCTGAACTTAGTGATACGATGCTGAAAATTACATGACTGGGAGGGACATGCACTGCAGTAAAAAGAATTCAATGTAATGCGGCGAGGGAACTGAATCCAGCAGTGGAAGAACAATAACAAGGCTTTGAAATGAGGGAAGTGTTGGATTAAAGTGTGGAGGCATTTTGTCCTGCAGTTTAAGATCTATGTTTCTACCCTATTCTTTGTTCATGGAGTATTTGTGTCAACGTATATGTATGTATGGTGTATTTGCATGAATGTATATGTATGCATATTCATTTTTGGATGCATATCCATATGCATTTATGCTGGAAAGTGGTTACAGACCCCTGTGGCTACTCTATATAGTTGATTACTATTATATTCTGTAAATAATACATAAAAAATTACATACAAGGAGTTAGAAGATCTTATGTAATTACTTTTCTTTTTTTATTGTTGAACTTCATTTTTACTCCCATACCCATTTCCTTTCTTTCAGATCATGCCCCCTTCTGATGCTTCTCATTGTAAGTGCCTAAATATCTATTATTCATTTTGCTATATCCATGGCTGTTTCACCATACCTAGTTAAAGAGTAAACAGTGGTGTATTTATGAAGACAACTTATTTAGCATATTATATTAAACGCTGGTGATCCAGTCAAAATCTTAGACCCATCACAAGCTGTGCAAGCAGTGTGTCGTGTGGTTACTGATGTGGATCAAGGAAGCCCGTGATAATTTAACCAAAAGATCATTGCATAGACTGTTACATTTGTTTAGTGAAAACTTCAGGATATAATAAGAAAAATAATTTAAAATCAAATCTCCTCCTTTACCATCAGGTATACATCCTGTGCCCCATCCATTTCGAATTTCAGGGTTACTTTTCATTCAACGACTCAGTATTGAAAATGTGGAGCGTGATGAAGAACTCAGTGGCAGAAAGGATGCAGATTTTGAAACTGAAGACGACTCACCTTGAAAGGGCTTCGATCAGTACGAGTTGAATGATGTGGTACCAGATTTAGGCCGATTAAATAAAGCATCAGAACTCATAGCATCAAGATTTAATGTGAAACACCGATTTGGAAATGTAGCGAAGATATCTGGCTTTCAATTTAAAGAAAGTGCATTTCTGCAGTACTTTCGAAGTACTGAATGGTACCTATTCATTGATAGCTCCAAGCGAAGATTAAAGTATGTCCTCGTCCACAATGGGAATTTATATGGTGCAATCCTGAACTCGACATTTAGAATGTCTTCATGGAGACAGTGTCAGTTAGCTGTTGCAACATCACAAACACAATTGGATAATCTATGTTGATCTTAAAATGGTATGCTTCCTTCTTGGTCAGTAATGCAGATATACAGGTATCACTGCTTTCTCAGAATGAGAAACAATAAAGGTCGTGAGTAGCATTGAATGGAGAGGAACAAGCCTCCAGGATCTAACCTCAAATCTGGTGAACCAAATATTCTACATGAGCCACTTGTTGACATTAAAAAAAATAATCACCCACCTCTGCGATGGAGCTCAAGTAGGAATGGCCATCAGAGTAGATGGAATATAGATATGATGGCTGACTATTGCTGGAAATTGTCCGGTCTCAACACTCCAGGCAAGCTATGAGCTTAAATTTTTACCTTAACTACTTGCACATAATTTTACTCACAATAACGATATTCTTTGTGTGAACAAAATAAATTTGCATAAACATTACAGTCAAGCAATGTTTTATTATTTTCTGTCATATGTAGAATTTTAAAACATTCTATAAAATCAGCACACTTTTGTTAGATGTGGTATTTTTATGGTTATCGAGACAACGCAAGTGAATCCTGTAGCTGAAAAGGTTAACAGTTTTGTTCTGTGCGGCTATAATTATTGTTGTTTTTTCTTTCTGGTGTTGTTGTTGATGCTTTTGTTGCTGCTGCTGTTAATATTTCTTGCATTATTATTAATATTCTTGATAATGCTGTTAGTATATGTTTAATTAGGACTCTTAATATTATGATGTCTTACTCCATTATCGTTGAGTGGTCCTCCAGATCTACGTATAAGATAATTTTCTTGTGCCTCATTGTAGGACTCACAATCCTCCAAAAATTATTTTCATAACCTGAGAGATCAGATTTCAGAGGCGACCCATTTTATTATTATGTATCTAGGGTAACTGGAATAGCGGTTTACATGATTCATATTGTCGTGCTTTGATAGAGTCAAACGACATGCATGGTGCCTGCTATCTATCTGCGTGTATAATAGCCTACTTTGCCTGTAACATCATATATGAGCGAAGTTGTTAAGTTTACTGAATATTTAAGAATAAAAACACCTTTTAACTATTAAAAAAAAATTATCACTCCATTCTTCTATCCACTCTTGTGATTGACAATATTATTCCCACCTAACTAACATTTCGCAGATATTCTAATTCTGATTTCAAATTTTACTTGTTCGTCGGCTGTTGTTTAAAAAAGTTATTAATCACTTGTTTATTTGCGAAGACTGATGAGTTGAGTGTTGGGCAACTTATTTCATAATCGTATTTGTAAATTTAAACTCTGCAAGGTGAATACCTCACTGCACCTTGCTTACTTCACAATAATGATTTTTGTGGAAACTGTCGTAATAGTAACAAATAAAGCATTTGTCTGCTTTATTTTGCTTTTTATGCCATGTTAAATGTTCTATTCATCTTTGGGATCTTTTTTAAAACGGGGGCCACATTTTTCATTAATGTTTTACGTAGTGTTTTTGGTATCGAAAGACTTTCAAACTTCGTATACTTATCTATTTTGTGTTATAGAACAGAAAAACATTTTTGTATTCGAATTTATTTCATGTAAAAAATTGTCATATTTCGATAATTTCAACCAATCACTGACAAGTATTCAGTTGTTTACATTTACTCCTTGGCTGATTAAGCGATGTAAAGCGTATTTAATCTCCATACCTTCGTTTTATCTGCTTTTTTCATTTTAAATTTGCTTTAACCCTAACCCTAACCCTAGGGTTAGGGTTCGGGTTAGAGTTAGGGTTAGGGTTAGGGTTAATTGTTTCAGAATCGTTTGTTTATGTAGTCGGCACTTAATGTATATCGGCTGAATGGACGTCAGTGATTGGTTGAAATTACAGAAATACGACAACTTTAACATGGAATAATTTATGGATTTCTTTTTTTTTTTAAGAAGACTAAGAGAAAAAGATGTTTTATATGACACGTTCTACCAGTGTTCCAAGTTTCAAAATGTTTCGTTAATGAAAAATGTGGCCCCCGTTTTAAAAAAGATCCCATCTTTGTATACTTTTGGTGTTTAGGCTTACCAAACAGCTGTGCAATTCCCTTCATTGATGCATCTCATACTAAGCGTTAATACATATTCATTTCATAACGTTTAGTAGAAGAGCATCAAAATGTCAATTGACTTAAAACCAAATGGAAATAAATCCAAATGGAAATAAGAGGGTTAAACGAATCTGGTATTTGTTAGTTAAGGTTGCGACTCTAGACATGTTTCTGTTTCACCTGAGATACGTACACAAAGCGTTACAAACAAAGTATCGATTAATAATTATTTTCAGTAATTAAATTAGGTATATTAGCTCGCAATTAATTTGCTAATGGCTCTTTATGCACAAGGCCCCATTGGGAGAATTTCGGATAAAATTGTGAAATCATCTTATCAGCTAAATTCTTTTAACGCTACTAATGTTTAATATATGCCCACCGAGTGATTCAATTTTCTAGATCCTACTCTTTGGAATATGCGTTATTGTTGTTGTTTCTTTAGTTTATTATAACTGAAGCATATCACGTAAGAGAAGAAAAATCATATTCACTCCACTTTGTTTATCAGTATAAATTGCGGTATAATATGGTGTTAATGGCTGACGACAGATTGACAGCTGCATGGAGCATCACAGAGATATCTGAATCGGCAACTCTTCATCTATCATTCGACATTTCCGATCTGTCGACCATACCAGCCAGCGCCTTCAGCGTAGCAACTACATGGGGAACCCAGTACTCACTCCAAGCTTTTACATATTCCGATCAGAATAATCCACCTCAATTCTTGCATTTTAATTACCTCTGCTCTATCACTATACCACTTTAACTTTGACTCTTTCCCTCTCTTTCACACTCGTTCCCAGGCACTTGAGTCACACTCAAACCCTAACTCTAGTATTGCATCTCATCCCGCACCAACGTTATAATCACTCAAATCACATCAAATACACCAACACCGTTTCCACGTTCGCACACATCTCTCATATACCCATATGCAACCCCTTATCTCTGCTACAACCCTCTTTACTTGACATACCCACTTACACTAGCACGTTGACATACACATGCCCAAATACATCGCGATATTGAGAGACACCTGCACTAAGATATCAGAATATAGACCATATAGCTTCACACATATAATCATTTCCAGCCATCTCCTCTCCAGAAACGGTTCTTCTTTCACACTCACCCATATACACTCTACACAACACAATTGTTCTAGCTTAAGCATGTCTCTCCCACTATCCTGCAAACCTTCACATCTACCACTATCTACCACTATCCTGCACACCTTCACACACCATCTCTTCTCTCGCCTATGTCCCTTCACACTGTCACATACACATGCTTTCTCACACACATACCCCAGCACATCAGTATTTGTCATTGTTAAGCAGTTTCCATCGATTTCTCATCTTTTATTGACCCCATTTGTTCATTTTCTTTGTGTTTGTTTCCTCCCTGTTTTCATTTTCTTTCTCTCTTTTCCCTTTGTAATCTGTACGCTTACCTCTATCACATTACAAATTAGTAGACAATTAGAGGAATTAATTCCGTAGAAAAAGAATTCGGGAGGATGATAAAGATGATAACTACGGTTAAGGGGAGGTAATGACTAGGAAGTGACCTAAATTGGGAGATTATAATACAAAGTCTAATATCCATAGTACCTAAGCAGTGAGCTGACTAGTCAATCAAAGAGTTAGCTGGCTACACATTCCCTAATCCATGCAGCCTAGTAGTCATATGAATAAGTATAAATACACATCCCTAAATTAATTAAATGATTGCAATTTAATTTCTTTCTAATTATTATTATTGTTACAGATGCAGGCTCGTCCAACAGTTTGTTCAATCATACTCAATATATATTATATTATTATCATAATCATCATCATTATATCAACCCATGCTTGGGTCCATCGATATGGGAGCTTTCACAATTTTACTTCTATGCATGTATTAATACACTTAACAACAATAATAGTTCGTAGAAAAGCGCAAACTGCAATACAAAGCACAAGCAAATACAAACTTAGTGGTGAGAAGTTAATATTAAAGCGTTAAATTTTCGTTATACGGGTGTGGTCGGTTATTGAAATGATTAAAACAAATAGGGGTCTCCAATAAACGGAAGTAGTCCCATGCTGACCGAAATTAGTTCCAAAATGAAATTAAAGTAAGTGAAACAAGCCATCAAATTGTATAGAAAAGTAAAGTTAGTTGCAAATAAAGCCAAAATATTTCATTAAGGTGGCAGGTCAAGGTTCCATTTAGGTGGAGGTAATGGTACGGGAATGGACTTTTGTGCACTCTATTGTCTAAATTAAGTTAAGAGTTAAGAGAACTGGTATCATATGATTAAAAGGGGTGAGAAGGCTATATTGAGGAATGCTAAATTAATATAATATATTATATAATTTAGTTAATGTGTGAAGGGGGAGAAATTTTAAACTTGGATAGGTTTAGTGTAGGTATAAGAGGCCTAGGTATGTAAGTCTATTAAACTAGCTTTAATTGGAAGGTAATATATGCCATCATTTAGTATCGAATTCTGTTATTTCTATGGTGGAGAGCTCTGGGTGCTATTAGTGGGGATGATAGAAATAGGGTCCCTAATAGTATTTATATCTAGAAAAGGTAAATTTACATTTGTGCAGGCAAGCTTTATTTCTTTCTTCCATCAAGTTATGCAATGGGAGTGGGGCCTCTAGTATGAAGAATTTTTCATTGATGCACAAATGCCATTTCTTATATTTTACATTGTACGAAGGTGCGAAGGTGAGAAATTTCCATTCTAAAACAAATCTAATAACTTTATCTTTAAGCTTCCAAATATATTTTTCTTAATCCGATCGAGTTAATCTTATTTCTATTTCTGAAAGTGTGTTGGTGTGCGGCTAATCTTCGTTTCATTTAATTTTGGGTACCTCCCATATATCTCCGTTTACTAAACTGTGTTGTGACTGTGCATTGGTAAATTACATCTTTCCTTTTGAATATATTTTCAAGGGTGCAATTATCTTTATTCCCGAAGTCACATAGGTTGTGCTGTGGGGGAGAATTACTTACTGTTGGGTTGGTGTGAGGTGTATTATAATCGATAGAGTTATTATAG
>NC_142934.1:100867662-100935162 GCF_046866305.1 Octopus bimaculoides | reverse complement strand
TACACTGTTTTTAACACTGTTTTTAACAATTTCACCTTAATATGACAATCAGTATGTAACACTACAAAGTTCATACAAAGCTTTATACTTTAGATAATCTTTTTCTAAAAAAGTGAAACCGGTTAAGTAAATAAATATTTTTTTTAAAATAAGTGCATTTTCAAACCTTCTTTCATATATATTTCCACTCGTACGGTATTCCACAACTTTACTTTATTATATATATATATATATATATATATATATATATATATATATATATATATATATGCATATGTGTATATATACTCGTTTAGTCGTTTCAGCCGTTTGTGTTTGTATGTATGTGTATGTATGTGTGTGTAGCTATATATATATATATATATATATATGTGTGTGTGTGTGTGTGTGTGTGTGTATGTGTGTGTGTATGTGTGTATGTGTGTGCATGTATATATATATATATACACAGGTATATACAGGCATATAAGTATATATGTGTATGTATTTATATAAATATATATGCATTTATATATAGATTTATATTTATATGGATGTAAATATATGTGTGTGTGTGCGTGCGTGCGTGTGTGTGCGCATATGTATGCATCTATATGTGTGTGTGCGCTTCCATTTACACATATGTACGTACATAGGCCTATGTATATATGTTTCTATGCATATATACATATGCCTATATTTACGTACACACATATGAACAACTATAAATATATTGATGCATGTAAGTGTGTATATGTGTGTTACACACGTCTCACATGCACACACACACACACACACACACACACTCACATACATACACTCACACATATAAAGACACACACACACGCACTAGTGCACAAACAGTACTGGTTATTTTTAAGTACTTATATTTTGTGTGTGTCTGAGTATCAGTCAATCACTTGACTGCGTTCGTAATGGAATCTTCGCGCAGTTATATCCCGAATTACAGTCGTTTCACACTGATAGCGTCGAATTACATATTCATTAGTTTTTCACTGCAGGTAGAAACAGAACATAATTCAAAGTTTTAGAATATGGATCTTTATCAAACAGCAGGAATTGCAGCTGAACGTTGTTTCTCAGCAGGTTGAAACTTCGATCCTAGGTTTAGATACAATATATTAAATAGCAGACCAAATAATGGGTCATTGAATTATCACAAATGATTGGTTTTTCAAAGTACAAACCATGTTCAAGTTAAATAAGCAGTTGAGATATTTTATACATATATACATACATGTATACATATATGTATACATACATGTATACATATATGTATACATACATGTATACATACATACATATGTTTGCGTATGTGTATCTCTGTGTGTGTGCATATTTCATTATATTTTTCCGAGTGAGTGCCTTTACGTATGCAGCTTTTCCAGAATATGTTGTGCATGCGTGAGTATGTAAGTAAATGCATGCCTTTAAATTAATCTACTTTGAGCTTATAGTATTATATGGCATAATTTTCTAACTTCACACACTTTGTCGCCAACATGTCTAACTGTACAAAAATACCCTGTGCAGATACATATACGGGGGATTGTTGAAAGGTTCCTGGCTTTAAATGTATCGTGAAAGGCCTGGTTGGAGACCCATACTTCCAAGTTCTTTTACAGGGTTAATAAAAACTGAAGGACTAAAATGTGTATATATATATACTTTATTTAAAAGCAGCAGAAATATAACAAAAACATTTTTGTTAGAAAGAAAACAGTCCATTAGACGGTAACGTGAAACTCCGAGAAACAGTTTTTTGTTATATTTCTGCTGCTTTTAAATAAAGCATATTACTCTACCTCTGGTGTTTGAGTACTCTTTTTTCTACCTTGTTGTACTTTATGTGCTTACTCCGGTATATATATATATATATATATATATATATATATATATATATATATATATATATATATATATATATATG
The DNA here is from genome assembly GCF_046866305.1 of Octopus bimaculoides. Taxonomy (NCBI): domain Eukaryota; kingdom Metazoa; phylum Mollusca; class Cephalopoda; order Octopoda; family Octopodidae; genus Octopus; species Octopus bimaculoides. The sequence continues at coordinate 100,933,232 of NC_142934.1, read as the reverse complement.
AAAAACCTACACGACTAGGTGAAAAGCGCTTCATTTAATATGTGACATTAATAAAAATCTGTAAATGTACAAACATCCAGGTTTCTGAGTACCTTAATTTTTAATATATATAATTTCTGTGCATCACCTCCAAACCTTCAAATATATATATACACACATATATATATATATATATATATATTCGTCTATGTATATGTATGTATGCATGTTTGTGTGTGTCTGTATGCATGCATGCATGTATGTATGTATGTATGTATGTATGCATGTATGCATGTATGTATGCATGTTTGTATTTATGTACGCATGTATGTATAGGAGAGTGTGTCGAAAAATTCCTGGCTTCATGTCTATCACGGAAGGCTTAATTGGAAGCTCATCTTCCGAGTTATTTTACAGGGCGTAGAAAACAGTAAAGGACCGCTACAATAGGTGTGTGAATCTGAGAAAGAATTATTCTGAATAAAATTGTAATTAGGTGGACCTTCTCTATTTTTTGACACCCAAAGCCATGAACTTTTCAGCACTCCATCGTACAGATTATATTATGAGAAAAATGATTGCTGATATGATTACTGATAAATAGAAGCTACAGAAATTACATATAAAATATGCAAATATATATTACTCGCCTTTTATCAACACTTCGATTTTAAAATCTTTCTTCCATTGAGTGTAGAGTAGAACGATTCAACATAATTTTCTGTTTTTTTTTTTTTTTTTACGATAAGCCTGTGCTGGAATTTTTGAACTAACTTCTGATTACCAATTTTTTCCAACCTGTTTTCCCCAAAGCCTCAATATAATGTTCCTGTCAAATGTACGATGGGGTGTGGAAATGTTCCTAGCTTTAGGTATTTTCCAGATTCCCCTCTCAGATTCACACACTTATTGCAGCTGTCCTTCAGTTTCTCTAAGCCCTGTAAAAGAACTCGAAAGTCTAAACAGGCCGTTCGCCATACCCTTAAAGCAAGGGACTTTTCAGCACCCGCTCGTATTCCCCACCAGTGGTTGGAAAAACATACAATTTACTTCTAACATTTCATAATTATATACTTTCCATAACGAAATATCCACATTATGGAATTAGAATAGCGATATACTGTAGCGAACGGTCTACACAGTATGCGTGTGTGTGGAGATCGGTTTGGCTAGGTTGAATATACATGTAGTTTGTTTTCTGTGAAAAATATGTCCACAGTTCTATATCTAACTAAAAAAAAATAAAGAAAATGTTTGGATCTCGTTTCCCGTCGCTAGGGTGTGGGAACACAGTTCTGCACAATCAAACTTTATTGTAATCCACTTCTTGAATGGTTTTCGTTTCCGATATTTTTCATACACCACCAACGGCTTCCGCAAAACATACGGCCGCATTATTATGACATCAATTTGTGTGTTATGACGACAGATGCCAGCCTATGAAACAGCATCGCTCTTGTATCAAGGGAGTGATCTCATAATTGTAAAGCAAACCTTTAGGCTAAACATTCCTGAACTTCTCTCTAGTTACAAACGAAATATATTCATCGAGTATTTGTAATGCCTGCCATTTCTGTAACCCCAATGACGGAGAGGTTATATTTTCCAAAATGACCTAAGAGTTTCTTCGAACAGATATTTAAAAGTGATATCAATGAAAAGATTCCCTTTACAGAACATGTTTACTTGTTCTAAGAGCAATTGATGCATATAGTATTGTTGCTGGTGATGGTTTTGACTTCATTGTTGTTGTTCAACATCATCATCATCATCATCTTCTTCTACTTGTTGTTGTTGTCCTTCTTCTTCTTCTTCTTCTTCTTCTTCTTCCTTTCTTATTATTTTTTTATGTTGCTCTTTGTTGTCTTATATTGAAAACTGCATTTGACAGTAATTGACTTCTCTTTCTGAATAATTGGTATATTTCTAGACAGATTACAAAAGTTCTACAGCAAATTCACCTGCGACTACTGAAACTACAACTATTGTAAATACCACCAGAAGAACAACCACCATGATCACCGCCACTACCACCACGACCACCACCACCGGTACCACCGCTACCACCATTACAACAGCAGCAACAACAACATTGACAACTACTGCTGCTACTACTACTACTACTACTACTACTACTACTACTATTAGTAGTAGTAGTAGTGCTGTAGTTATTTTGCTGTTATTTATACCGTTCTGTCTTCATGACAGCTCAGTATCATCCATATTTTCCGTATGTTCCTTTGACCTTCTTGAGTAGAGCGCATGATAATTTGGTAAGAAACTTGTTTCCTACTCACATGGTTCTAGGTTCAGTCCCCTTGCGTGACACTTTGAGTAGAAGGGTTCTACTATTACCTCTGACTAGATTTGGTCGACAAAGTATATATATATATATATATATATATATATATATATATATATATATATATATATATATATATATTTGTGAGTGTGTGTACGTGAGTGTGTGGGTGTGTGTGTATGTGTGTGCGTGCATGTGTGTGTGTGGGTGCATGTGTGTGTGTGCATGTGTGCGTGTGCTTTGTCACCCATTACCAGTAAATTAGCGCTTCAGCAAAAGAGTTCGACAGAATAAATGCCAAGGTTTCAAATATAAGTAGTGGGATCGATTCGTTTGACTAAACTTCTTCAATGTGATGTTTCGGCATGGTCGCAGTATAATGAACGAAAAAATGAAAAGAATATATATATATATATATATATATATATATATATATATATATATATGCGTAATACCCTAAAAAACATACACAACCACATGCACATACGTACACGACACACATATATATGTCTGTGCGTATACACACACATCTAATATACTACCATAAATTTTAATGAGTCATATTAGGTGAGCTTAAACAAAGGACAAGTCTATTAAAAGAATCAATTATGCAGGCGTTCGTATTTCTCGGTCTACATTTCTCGTGCATAGTAATACCTAACGACCTAACACGCAAAATATTTAAACCGTCATATTATAAAATTTTCGAATCCACCAATCTGGGAGGATGGTAGAACTTGTAATATTTTGCTGCAGTTCTGGTATTGATATTTACATCCCTTTCTTTCTCACAGGTACAAGTTTTAAGCTTCTTTCATTCGATGTGAATAAAAAGTAATGATCGGGTACTTCTTTTGATTACATGGAATACGGTTTACCTATTTTAATTAATAGCTTTTACAGATTATATAATTCATTTCGCTTATCGTTCCTCATCGGCACACGCAAAGTGTGCAGTATTCTGATTATAACGTAGTCCATAGAATTTATCAGTGTTTATTATTTTTTATTTTTTATCGCTTGTTTCAGCCCAGCGGAATAAAACTCAAAATCGATTTCGTGATATTCGCTTACAATATGCTGAATATAGTTAGAAAGTTACCCAACGTTACCTTTCAAATGATTTTACAGAATTTATCTTCTAATTGTGGTACATTTATCTTATACACGTGTCCTTATCTAGGCAGGGCCTGCCTGGAGTATCAAGGAATTCGTTTATAAAGTGTTAATGCATCTATGTTTGATGCCACTGCCTGAAATTTTCAGTGTGAAATCTATTACCTTCTTAATGAATATATTGGAGGGCAAATGTGATGTATATATGGATATTATATCCCACTTTTTACAATATATATATATATATGACATACAGATACATGTATTGTTATGCAAATAAGAAAAACAGATTCAAAACATAGGTATAAGTTAGTTCACGATACTTCATAGATAAGATAGCGCTAATATCACCACACATTTTGAAATCTGGAAATAGTTAGGGACATAATGATTGACGTGGAGCACAACGAAAATTCAAACAATAATGTATCTGTTCGTTTTGAACGTTCGTCAGATTGACACATGAATATCTGAATGTTTTTTTTTGGGGGGGGGGGGGTTGTCATCAAAGACCACCTCCTCCTTTTAAGCAATATTTGTTCAAAACACACACTCGGCATTTTCGGTACATCTCAGTGTTTCAAACTTATAGTGAATCTTCTACAGTTGGAACTAACCTCACCTTAACGAGAAATCTAACAGCACGAGTCTCCTCGTTTAAAAAAATCAGCAAGCAAATTTTCTGATAATACTTACTGATGTCTGCCAATATATGTGTTATTTTCTTTCTTTAATGATGAATTCTGCAATCAATAAAATTTATAGGGAAATATTGCAACGTGCTACTTGGATTTTATCTCCTTTCGGAGAATATTAATATAGTGCTTCATACAAGTTCTATGTAAAATTCACATTCAGATGTCATATCCTTTGACTTCGTTACGAAAATATTTGCTGAAATATTTAAAAATGCCTATCGGTATAATATCGGATAATAGCTTAATATATTGTTACAAGTACTAAACAGATTACAAATTATATTTGTTAATGAGTATTTAATATTGGATAATTTTCTCATTATAAACAGAAATATCAAGCGGGGACGTCAGGAAAGAGTGGACAATATTGTTATACGTTCCGATTATGTTAAAAGCTTTTGCATCATTAACATAGATTAGAGCGTTAAACATACCTTGCCTTATCTATTCCATCTAACTCTGTTCTGAGTTCGAATTCGACTAAAATCAAATTTGCTTCTTTCCTGCTAGCCTCTATAGAATAGTGTAGCCCTTTACATAAAGGCCTGAAATCTCGGGGAAGAGGATTAATCTATAACATCGACCATTCATTTTATCAAATCCGCCGAAAAGATAGAGGACAAACTTGACCGAGGACGTAAACGCAGGCGAAATGCTGAGAAACATCTTGCCTAGCGTGCTAACGATTCTTCCAGCTGGTCGCCTTTCAGAGTAGTAAGAAATACTGACATAGATATTAGTTGTAGTTCTCTTTTGGTCCGAACTTGAATCCCACTAATTTCAATTAACTTTCTTTTCATTTCGAGTTCGATAAAACAAAGTATTAGTCTATTTTTGAAAATTCTGAATAACAATAAGCAAAGTTACCTGGCGGATATCTTTCGTAATACTGTATATAAATATGAGATCTGTTGATTTGTTGCTAATTATATTTGAGAATCGTTGAAAATGTTTAACAGTTTAACAATTATGTTTTTTATATGATATTATATTATATTATTTACGCAGATAGTATCAAAAGCTTATGATTTAATGTGTGTGTGTGTGTGTGTATGAGAAAACCGTGAATTTACACGTTAAAGAGGAAAAGCTCTGTCCACGATATTAGCAGCATCTCCAAAAGGCACAAGAGAGAGGCCGTTATGTAATCATTTCAAACTTTGCACATTAACATCTGCATGCAAACATTCTTGGAAGGAAGGTTTTCTCACAGTCATTAGTTTGGGGTCTGTTGAATGGGAGAACAGTAGGAAGGAGAAGATATGACGAGGGTTAAATAAATTTAGATATGACTAGATTGCACAAGACGGCTCTTAAAGAACGTTAGAGTGGGCAGAGGTAAGAGACAACGTGCCTGTAGGACAAAGCCCTGATTGTGCCTATGAGTGCCTTGAAACCCATTGGTCTAATGTAGGGAATGTTCACTGAGCAGATGACATCTGTCTAAAGTAAATGATTATATATTTATTGCTTATTCTCAGAATCATCATACTCGAAAAGAAATATAAAATTGTAAAATTTAGTTGAAATTACAAATGTTCTTTCTTCAACATACACGTTTTATCAAATCCATATAATATGTTTAATTATGTTAAGAACTTTAAAAAAGAATATATATGATTGAATTATTAACAGAAAATTCGTTCATTATTGTCTTCTGTACCGGAGAGATGACTGTAATATCTATGACGCTGTGAATTAAAACAAAATTACGTTAATACATAAATTGTACTAAAAATATAAGACACTAAATCTGATTATAAGAGGGAAACGTCATCCTGACTCTGATATTCTGACCTATTTTTTCCATATTTCCTTCCTTCTTTTTTTCGCTTTCTCCAACGGATTGCAGTCATACGGAGACTTATACATACACGCGCAAACACATACACGCACAAACACACACACACACATACTCACACATAGCTAAGAGAAAGCTTTCTTGCGGCTATGAGTTGTTTTAACTCTTATCTCTAGCAATGTTAGTGATAACTAATAACTGTAGTCACTATGGTGGCGTCTACAACTTTTGGTTGTAAAGTGCGAATAAGCTATCTTTATTCTATCTATATATATATATATATGTATGTGTGTGTGTGTGTGTGTGTGTGTGTGTGTGTGTGTGTTTGTGTGTGTATTTATATATATGTATATATATATATATATATATATATATATATATATATATATATATATATATATATATGTATATGGCAACAAAAGAATGAATGAGACCTTGATATGTAAAATAGAGGAATTTATCTATAAATATATGTGACAATTTGTTGGTTGTCATTATTATACTCAGGGTTTCGGATGCCGGTACTGAAGTCTGCCCCGGCACCTCATCAGTTATTATGACAAACACCACGGAAAAACCGTTCAATAATTGGAAATTACTCCAATGGGGAAAGTAATACTTCGTTCATAGAATACGCATACGTACACATATACACACACACATACACGTACGCACAAACACACACACTTGTATGTATATATATCTATATACATACTCACACTCGCGTGTACATATACATGAAAGCACATATATACATAGGTGGATGGACGTTTATACAAATAAAAAACACATACACTAATAAAATAAACCGTAAGACATTCATTTTCGCCGAAAAACTTGAATATACAAATGAGTTATAGAAGTATATACACAAATACAACCCTCCTATCTGTCGCACACATCTACACCTGCAGATATATAAACTTATACATATATATATATATGAAGGAAGGAGACAAGTACAACAGGTAGAGTCTTGCACTCGTATACATACTATCATTCGTAAACATGTATATATTCACGCAGATACACATTAGGTATATACTACACGCGTATAAGTTACACAATAATAACGGGTGAAAAATAATATGCAGAAAAATATATAAAGCAATATAATATATATATATGAAATATATAAGAGATGTTAAGACATATGAAAGGCTTGTACGTGTATATAATATTAAAAAAATCAGGTTCTATCTGTGATCTTAGGGGTCCAAAAACGTTGCAAACGTTTTGCCATTTGTGGACATGACCCAAAAAGTTCAGTTCTTGAATTTAGATATGTGGCGGGGTCTTAAGAACTTTTTCCGAATGAACCATCTTTCCATATCTCCAAGACCGCATTTTCCACTCCCGTTGGTGTAAGGCTTACACTTGGCCATGATCTTCCAGTAAATCTTATAGCTGACACCTTTTTCTTTTAAGGACCATATATAACTGGATAATATGGTTGTTTTCCTTTTATCCCAGTGTCTAAAGCTTATGGTGTGATTGTTGAACGTGGTTTTAAAATTTCCCTGTGTGAGGCCCAAATATTTCTTTGACGAATCTATGTCCTTAATGGTTGTAGAATCTACGGTGGCTTCATAAATGAAAGCTTCGGTCATACAAGCTCCATGTTTAACTCTGCAGAAGAGCCGGCTACGTTTTGGTGCTTTTGTTTGTTGTGTACAATTATAGTTTTAAAGTTATTAGTAGCACTGAAACTAATTTTTAAGTTGTGCCTATTAAAGAACTTTCTTTAATTATGATTGGAAAATGCCTATCTATAAGTGATCAGAAATATCTACCTATATTAACTGTCACTTCGGGAGAGCAAGGTGGTGTGAACCAGACAATTTTCCTATTGCTATTTTTCCTTTTTTTTTATTACTGGACTAATAACAGGTGTATAGGTTATTTCTTCGCTAAAACCACTATCTTTTAGAGCTCTATTATATATTGGGCAACACTATTAAAAATGTTTATACTGGAGGAGGGACTAGAAAATCTCTCGCTAATTTTTTAAAACTAAATTCTTAAATACTATGGGGGATGGCAGAAACCTACATTAATATAGCTACATTAATATAGCTAAGCCTATCGTTGGGCTTTCTATAGGGTTTGTAAATATTTTTATTTAAATCTAAAGATACATCTGGGAAATTGACAACCGTCAGGTTGGTATCTATTGTCATGCTGAGATCGAATGTTTTCATCATTTGGATAATGTCCTTCGTAAACCGATATTGCGCTGGTCTATTGGTGTTTGTGGTAAAGCTAGAGCATCATCTTTGTAAATGGCGAAATGTATACCAGGAAAAGTTTTACCCAACGTATCGAGTCTGAATAGTCCAATGATATCGCATATGTCTGCTCCATCATATGATCCGATGCTCACATCGAAGGCACCCTCTGTATCGGTTGTCTTAACTCACTCTGCGTTCTCACTGAAGAGTAAAGTCTTTATGTCATAGAAGATTTTGTACTTATCTTGTGTACTAAATTCTATAAATTCGCTTGCGAAGGTGAGGACTTTATCAAGCAGTTACTTAGAGATAGAAACATAGAAATCTACAATATCAAATGGTGTGAGTCTCACTATATTTTTTTATTCCTAATGGCTTTAAACCAGTCAACGACTTCTAAACTATTAAACAATTGTACTAACCTAATAGTATTTCTGACTTTAATATTGATTTTTCCTAAAATGTCTATACTATTAATACCAATTTCTGATTTTGCTGGGTTAATAAGTCTACATTTAGGATTAGATAGAAAGTTCGTTTTCTGGTCTTTAATAGATATAAAGACCTGTCTTTCTTTTTTAGGAGGACCTCTATTTTTTTTTTAAATTTAATTTAAGCCTAGTGGTTATGATGCTAGCTTCTTTATCAATGTCGTTATAAACTTGTGGTCTAGCTTTAGTGTAATTGTTAATAATGTTGTTATGTAGAAGTTGTGAGTATGTGCTGTTTTCTACAAGGTATAAGTTCTTGATTTTATCAGAAACAAGTGCGTATTTTTTTATGTGTTTGATGTTATTTTTCAGTTTCTGTTGAAAAGTGTTAAACGACTTACGAAATTTTATTTTGTTTATAAGCTTCAGTAGGTCCGTTTCGAAGTCTTCTAAGTCCTTGATTTTAGGAGGGGATTTGTTTGATTTAATTCCATAAAATATGTTCTCTGTATCAGCCTCTCCCATGTTGTAAAAGAAGGCTTTCCATTTCAAACGTTTAATAAAGTCTGTAATTTTCTTCAAAAGTTTCGTATAGTATAGTTCCCTGGATGGTATAGGTATGTTTTTCATAGAATTATCGATACTGTTAGGCATCTATATTAAATTCTTCTGCGGGGCAGAGTCTTCAGCCGATTGAAAGGCAATTTTTCAAAACAAGCTGAATACAGACTTCGAGATCTGTATATGAGTGTAGTTATGTGTACATGAGTATATATGCGTGTGTATGTGCATGTATGCGTAGACATATATATGTGTTCACGTGTTCGTATGTATATGTACACGCGTGTGAGTATGTATATAGATAAAAGATGGCTATAGATGACGAGAACTGATTTAACACCAGAATCGGAAACTCTAATCTGTGCTGCCCAAGAGCAAGCATTAGAACCAATTACATTAAATACACAATAGACAACACATCAGAAAGTGTTAAGTGCAGAACTTTTGGACAGAATGGTGAAACTTTATGGCATATTACCAGTCAATGTACGCAACTAGTACAGAAAGAATATAAGAGACGTCATGACAATATAGCAAGTATGGTCCATTGGGCACTTTGAAACAAGTGTGAATTTAACAGAGCAAGATATTGGTACGAACATAAATCCGAAGGAATCATCGAAAATGATAATGCAAAGATCCTATGCGATTTTATGATTCAGTGAGACCATGAGCTAGAGAAAAGAAAACCAGACATAGTGTTAATTGAGAAAGAAAGCAAACAATGCTGGATCACAGATATAACATGCCCAGCTGACAAACAAGTTATGCGAGAAGGAAGAAAGAAAAGTCGATAGATATAACAGGTTATCTTGGGAGGTTAAGCAGTTGTGGTCGCTGAAAAAAGGTGGTAGTAGTACCAATAATTGTCGAAGCCCTGAGAAAACTGAGTAAAAATTTTGAGAAGTACATGGAACAAATAGGGGCGGCAATAAGAGTGATGCACTGCTGGAATACTCCGGATGGTGCTCGAAAAATTAGGGGTGTGACCTTAGTTCAGTGATAGTGAACTGCTGACACCATATAACATCTCCAGCGTTAGAATCTGTACAAAGGCAATAATAATAATGATGATGATGATGATGATGATAATAATAAGGATCTTTGGCTGCGTAGGCTACTGAGTCACTAACACTTACCCTTGATACCACCTCATCCCTTTTACATTAAGAATTTCAACCGAGCTCAAACACCCTCAGTTATCAAGGCAGTTTTTACTTAAGTGCAAAGAATTATTAGATATCACTGTGAGTCTTGTGTGAGGAAAGGGTGGTGGCGTTATGTGAGGTTGTAAGTAATAATGTCGATGTGGAAGCTTGTGTTAAATGTGATAAATATATCTGCACGGCATTGATATCACTTCTCATGGCTATTTATATTTAAAATAGTTCTTGACAACTTTACATGCGAATTTTTTATTGCCCACAAGGGGCGACATAGAGGGAACGATACAACCTGATTTGGGGTCAGATGAAAACGAATGAATTGACAGAAACATGCATTTAAAAATTTTACAATGAAATCGAATTATAAACGGATGATGTGACAGACCGGAAGACATTACGGATGGAGTGGTAAGGCGGGTCTAGCACGGACCCCTCGTGCCCCGCCTCGCTACTGATAGCTGAGATGAGTCCTTCGTCTCATTCATGTGGTTACATTTATTCACAACTTTCGTGCTACACTCTTCCATCGACTTTCAAACATTTTCGCAGTCAGGCACTTTCTCTCTAGCTCTACTTTCCTTTTCAGGTGGAAGGTGAAATAATTCACCAGTGCAGAGCTAGATATGAAAATGCCTGACCTTACACCTTTCACCCTCGTTTTCCAAATAACCTGTCTCGCAACTGCCACCACAGTGAGAAAACAAATCTTACCTTCTTTCGAGAGGAAATCCGGCGGGTCAATTTTTACAATTGATTCAGTCAATAGCTGTACTCTTCTAGTACCTGACAACAGTTGTTCAGCACATACCCACACCTCCGACACCTCCGAACATTGTACAATAGCGTGCGGGACGGTTTCCCTCTCCCGCCCGCATCTTGGACAAGTCGGAGGGACGGCGCAACCATGTCTTGCGAGTTTGTCCCGAACAGGTAAGGCCCCTCGGTAACACTGCCATGCCAGAGACTTCTGAAAATTATCCAGGGTCTTTGGCTCGAATGTACGTCGGAATAGACTCGCCAGCTGACTTTCGTCGAGACCTCGGGTTTCCCCTAAGGGGTCATCACATTTCGCCTCTACAAGCCCTCTATAGAAGAATGCGGTGGAACCCCCACCGCAGGCATTGCACAAGCGACGGAATAGCAGGAGTGACTTGCGGCACTCCGTGTACCATGTACCCAACTTCGATCTTCGATTCAACCGGGTTTCCCATCCACCGAAACTAGTGAACTTGGGAAACATCTGACAACTTTACATGCACAGAAGGGAAATAGGTTTCTCTCGTTCTCTGCTTGAATATTATATATAAATATTTTTGGGTTTTTTTTTAGTCAAAATATTCTAAAAGAAACAGCTTACAATGGAATGTTTAAAATATAGGTCCTTAAGCACAAACAAATTAAACTTTGTACTACGCTCTTGATTATTAACCATATTCATACAGTGTACTTTTAGCGCGAGTTGCCTTTCAGAAATGAATATATTAACATTGTTTCTTCAATTCACTCAAAAATCGTTTTAGCTTGAGCTAAAGATTGGCAATCGCTGAAAGTTTGCTCCGACAATATTAACAAATGTCCTTTCTTAATTATTTGGGAGACATCTATTATTGCACTTGTGCAATAATACTCTTTTTTATACCGCAAAATTTAAATTTTAATCGAAATTCTTAATTGAAATAAATCGCAAGAAAATAAATACAATAGCAATAATGAATTGCAAGTTTGTCACAAAGGTACATATATTTTGGGAAAGGATATAGCCGATTTTATCGATCTGAGTGCTTAACTTGTAATTATTTATCTCATTAGCGATGGAAAGACGAAAATCAATTGGTAGCAGTAAATTCTGAATTCATTGCTTAAAGGGACTAAACTAAAGAACGTTAAGTGTTTTCTGCATTGAAATACGAATTCTACGAACTATTAACTGAATGAGATATATAAACGAACATGTGAAATACAAAAGACTCCAAAGGATGCCATACAATTTTAAGTACAGTAAAATAGAAAATTATGTTGCTAATATGTTACATATTACGGCGAGCTGGCAGAAACGTTAGCCCGCAAGACGAAATGCTTAGCGTTATTTCGTCTGCCGTTACGCTCTGAGTTCAAATTCCGCCAAGGTCGACTTTGCTTTTCATCCTTTCGGAGTCGATAAATTAGGTACCAGTTACGCACTGGGGTCGATGTAATCGACTTCACCCCTTTGTCTGTCTTTGTTTGTCCCCTCTGTGTTTAGCCCCTTGTGGGCAATGAAGAAATAAGAAATTTTAGCCCGTTGGGTTAAATGTTTAGCGGTATTTCGCCTCACTTTACGTTGTGAGCTCAAATTCCGCTGAGGTCGACTTTGCCTTTCATCCTTTTGGGGTCCAAAAATTAAGTACTAGCTGCGTACTGGGGTCGATCTAATCGACTGATCCCCTCTCCAAAAACATTTCGCGCCGTGTGCCTAGAGTAGAAAAGATTATAAACGGCGGCGAGCTGGCAGAAACGTTAGCGGTAGTTTGTGTTCTATTACGTTCTGAGTTCAAATTCCGCTGAGGTTGACTTTAACTTTCATCCTTTCGGGGTCGATTAAATAAGTACCAGTTACGCACTGAGGTCGATTTAATTGACTTAATTCCTTTTATCCTTGTTTGTCCCCTCTATGTTTACCACATGAGGGTAATAAAGAAATACATATATTACATTATACGCAAGGGGGCGTGTTATATTAACAAAATCGCAAATGCCTTGAATTATTCGTTGAGAATCACTGCGCTCTTAGTTCAAAAACCGTTGTGGTAAACTCTGCTTTTATCCTTTTGGTGTAGATAGCTGCAGCAAATTTCTGGTACTACAACTAATTTTCTTCTCCCATTGACATTCTATTCATGCTTTCTGCAACTCAAAATTCCTGAATAATTACATTTTCCGAAGCTGATACCATCTAAAAACTTCGTTGCGTGTAGATGTACCCATGGGATACTCAGCCAATTGCACGTTCATTACTGTAGTGCTACCCCATTCTCTGTATATTCCACGTTACCATAAATACTTCTGCTTATTACATGCCACCTCATCTCTGCAATTCCTTACATACTGGTCCCCCAAAGTAATGTTGCCAAATTTGCTGTCTCCCGCACTCACCACAGCAGGCCGTCCATGTTTCCCACAATAGAACATCCTTCGTGCTCCCTTGTCGACTTAAAAGTGTTTATGCGGTACTCTAAAGATATCAAACATTGGTGCCGAGTGGACTTGCGGTAGTTTTGAGTACTGCAACACTCCAAAACTGAGAAAACAAAATAAAATTTAATTATAACTTTTTAACGAAGACACCTCCTCTCAATTGTTGTTTGAAGTGCTAGATTTATCAGCTAGACCTCAGCAAATTGCATATTGCCTTAAAGCATTATACATCAAAGATTATAATCAGGAATGCACAAGAATGATTTAAATCAGAAGTCTGCCTATTTATTGAAAACTGAATTTCATATCAAGAATGGATGAAATAATTCACACTTCACAAATTCTTACACAATTACAGACCAATATTATAAATTCTCTCACAAGAAATAAAGGAGACTGCAAAATAATACAAGAAACGATAAAACAAATGCAACTTCAGGCATTGCTTACTTAACGTCCTTTCGTACAACATTCGCATGAAATAAAACGGGAATAAAAATTCGCAAACTTCTCACTTCACAAGCAAATTGTGCACTTCATAACCATTTTGTCTGCTTTAGTTCTTTTCTTTTGTAAAATATTGTGTGTGTGTGTGTGTGTGTGTGTGTGTGTATGTGTGCGCATGTGTATGTGTATGTATGAGAGTGTATGTGCGCACACACACACACACACACACACACACACACACACACACACACACACACACACACACACACACATATATATATGAACAATGGACAGCAATATTAGTCTTTCAAGTTTTTTCTATATATAGAAAAATCGTCATGCAATTCCATTCTGCTCGGTAGAGATTAAATGCGATTATGTTACAGCAGTGCTTAAAATATGAACAATATATAAAACGATGACTAAAACTTAAAGCGCAGTATTGTATTAAACAGATTCATAACGTAAGTTCGTTTTGACATTTAACTCCCCTGCCCTCACACCCAGCCCCATTCCCTACCGCCACAAAAAAAAGCCTGTCTCATCAATACTGAAAGCATTTGCGGCGTAGCGTTACGTATTATCTTTCGACGATAATATTTTTCAGCAATGATAGGAAAGTAGGTGCTGCTGGCCATGTTGACACTTGCAGAACTGCTGACGAGCTTGTACATGAAGCAATTAGAACGATTCTTGAAACGCTTAGGCCAATTTTGCCTATTTGAGTGGAATCTAGCATACAAGGTAGTTTACCCCAGTCCGTTTCCCCAGAACTTCAATTGAAATGTCTTTCTATATTTTGGTTCTATTCCAATTTCATTTTGCAGCAACTGAAGATATACCTTGAGCATAAGCTTTTGTCTTTCTCCAACCGTTTTACGAATTGTTCCACTGTTTTAGATTGCAGACCCAGGACTGCACCGGTGTATATAGCTTATTCCTGTTTATGTAGCCCATCTTTCTGCAGCAGCGTTTATTTGATCTTAGAGATGTTGAACGTAAAATATTTCTTTCCCGTATATCCAGTAACAAGTTGCATTCCCTCAGACAATTTAGACATGTTATTAAATGAAAATTATAAATTTTGGCAATCAAACCAATAAAAGCAGTAAGCGGAGCGACTGAATGACGAACTGTTATTAAGTCTATCTTACACAAGACTAGTCAGGTTTTGTTACTTTTGGTTTTGAAATGATAATCACTAGAAAGGGAACATTACAAGTTTCGTAGCTAAACGTTGTGTTCACCGATATCGTCTATGTTCTCTCAGCTACATAAAAATGTTCTCGATCTACAATCCAAATATGTCAGAATGTTTCGAAAAAAGGTCAGAACACTTAAAGCTTGCTCTCAAATTTTAGTGCGTTTAGCTTTCACAAAATGAAATAGCTATAGTACCAGCTTAAAAGATCGAAAGATACACCTTGTATGCTAGATGTCACTCAAATAAAATTGTCATGTATATTTGATGAGTTAACTAAAGGACGACGTTTTACGTCTAAGATGAAAATTTGAGATCAGAAATCGAGATTGGTTTGGGCGTTTCATGAACATCTCAGAATTTCTTCACACACAAGAGAATCAGTAGATCTGCAAGTTCCACACTGGCAATCAACAACTACTTTCCCATCATTACGAAAAAGCATTATCATGTAACGGCGGAATTGTTTTAGTACAGATAAGACACGCTTTTTTGGGAATAAATGTGAAAACCAACTTGCATTTCGAAAAAAACAAAAACTCAGCATGTGTTCTTGAGGATCTTACAAAATTGTATGACTTCCATACTTTGTGGTATTCTTCCAAAGTATCGAAGGCTAAAACGAGAGGCTCCTTATCATTCTGAGATTCCAGTAGCTATGAATGGATTCGCTTATTTTCACGTTCTCGTAAAACGGTGATCATGTGAATATATGTGGATCGCTAGAACTGTGTTTCAAAATTGATTTAATTCGTGTTTCTGTCCAAATGTCAAAGATTATTGCTAGGATAAAAATCATTAAAATATATTATTGCTTCTTGAGAAGCAATGCTGTAAGACACTAAGCTAATGCATTTCAACTGACAGATGATGTTCAAGTAGCCTTTCCGCCTCCAAATTGTACCATCTTGATTCAAAACAGAAGCCGGTGGGTATTGCTGCATTCGATTTACTGTGCTGCAATTCATTAAATTCTTAGATGTCAAAACTAAACCAATGTGATTGCCAAATGAAGATTGCTCCTGAAAATTTGGCAGAGGTATAAGCGACAAGTGAAATCGGCCACAATGCATCTTGTTTTGTATAAAATGTATCCAAACTGCATAGCACAGTTCCTCGATAAGCAGGAAAATGTTTATCAAATGGTAACAATTCATGTTAGATTTGATAAAATAAATCAAAGGTATAGTGAAATTTATAGGGTCTGTATTGCAAAGTCTAAAAGAAGAAATGTTTGAAGTATTTAGTAGGATATTTATTGACGTACTACCTCAATAAACATTTATTGTAAGTATATACTGCAGAAATATAATAAATGCTTGAATCATTGAACCTGCAGCAAAAATTGATTTCATTTCACAAAATCATTATCAGCTTGTGTGCAGGCGCCTGGCTTAGTTGTTAGAGTATTGGATTCATGATTGTGCGATTGTGTTTTCGACTATTGGACTTGGCGGCGTGTTGTGCTCTTGAGGAAAACACTTCTTTTCACGTTGCTCCAGTCCAGGAGGCGCCCTGTCCAGGAGGGCGTATATATATATATATATATATATATACAGAGAGAGAGAGAGAGAGAGAGAGAGAGAGAGAGAGAGAGAGAGAGAGAGAGAGATGTATATATATGCGCCATGAAACCAGAAACCGGCCATTATGAGTCGGTATGATTCGAGAAGTTAACTTTACTGTTATCAACTTGTGGTACTGAGAGCAAGTGATGAAATGCAACTAACACTAGTAATAATAAAGTGCCCCAATTTTTTAAGCAAAACGAATGATTTGAGGAGAAGGGGTTAGTATATTACATCGACGGAAGTATTTGGCTGACACTTTGTGCTATCGATCCAGAAAGAATAAAAAGTAGATGTAACCCGGAAGAAATGACACGAAACATTTTCCACGTGCGTTGGATACGGCAGAAAAGCATTTGAGCTACGCACCATCACCATAAACAAAAACAGCAATAACATAAAAACAAATGGTATCAAGATAAAATATTCTTAGAATATGCTAACGGAACCATTCCTCTGAAGCATCTCTATTTCATACAGTAAGCGACATTAATGAAAAACGCCCTCATCTTATTGCAACAAAGACAAGCAAAATAATTAGTGCGTGATTATTTTCCGGATTCCAAGAGACAATATATATCTAAATGAAATAGATATCTAAATATCTGTAAGGGCACCGTATTTCGTTATGCTACACAGTATGAGTCATAATAATATACAACAAAGTACAATTTCTATAGAAATTCTGTAGAGATAACCTTAACATATATTTCCATAGCCTGATATGGGAGTTGAAAAATATAACCTAGAGTAATAAATCTTTCTTATCTAGGCACAAGGCTTGGAGCTTTTAGCAGGATGGCATTATTCGATTTCATTGACCTCAGTATTTCACTGGTACTTATTTCATAGACCCCGAACGAATGAAAGGTAAAGTCGACGTCGGTGGAATTTGGACTCGCTAAGCATTTAATCCGGCGAACTGAAAACTGTACCAACGTGCTAACTTACGGCATTTCGAGATTGTTACTCGTAAATACAACAGAAAATGTGGAATAAAAAAAACAAACAATCCAAATCGAAACATTACACATACAAGGTCCAGAGACCTGCACTCGAAGCTGCATATATATATATCAGAAAATTAAGGAAGGAAAATGCATAGACTTTACACAGTTTTAATATATGTTTTATATTGTTTGTCGACCGGTTTCGCTTTCGCTCATCATGACTTTTAACTCATTTTAGTTTCGTATTTTCTTAAGAAAAACATTTTTGTCTATGTTGTGTGTGGAGTTTATAAATGAATGATTGAACAGCTAGAAAAAGCTAAGGGGAGCTAATTGTTGATCATTATTAATGTCGACAAGGGAGATAATTTTTCATCTTTCTGTAGGACGGGGAGATATACATAATTCAAAAGCTAGAATAGTGTGGAGAAATATGTTCTTTTTTTTTGTTACTTTTCTAGATTGAATCACTGCAGGACTGACATGATGAATGTCATCGGCATTAGCCCCAATTCCTTCGATACTATAATCCCACTAAATATATTCAGTATGTCAATATGCAAGTAGTTTGTTGCCGTAAGTATAATTTCTTTCGGGGCCCTATTATATGGATATATTTTTCTGTAGATGTGCTTATCTATTGTTCATTTGTAGCATAGGCAAGTACCTGCGTTTATGTTTATTCGTCAATGTTGCTTTGTTATCTTCTTCAACATTGTTATTGTTTCTATTAAGTGTTGTTATTGTTTCCACCTCATTTCTAAGTTTGTTTTGTCAGCAATCAGTTGTGTTTTTATTTCCTTCCTGTCAGGTGTTTAGAAGAGTAGAATTTCGCTGTTCTAATGCATTTCCTCAAATTAGAATTGTCTTTTTAGAATTTAGAATAAAGTTGTATATTTATTGATGTAAACTTATTGTGTTTGAAGTTATTATATGCTTTATATATAGACAATCGTATTGTACTTCCGTGTAGTTGACTGTGTGCAACCTTACTCTACGTAAATTTTACGGATTCATATGTGTTTCGCGGTCACATGTTCCTTAATTCTTTGCTTTCTGCTTTGTTTTATCGTTGCAAAATGCACCTCAATCTGAGATCTCGTACTGGCTATAGATGCATAGAAAGTTTTCTTTAATGAAGGTTGACCACACAACTTCACATGTTTGGCAAGACATTGGAAAGATTTCTTAAGGAAGGTTATCAGTTGATTGTGCACGCAAGTCTCCCCTCGCTAAGCGTGTAATAATCTTCAAAGTGACAGTCAGTACGATATTAGTTTCATCGTTGACACGGCTTTACTAACGCTGGAAGACGAACATCTAGTACTGATACCACAAGGCATTGTTGCAACATTCTGCCAATTCATAAACTTGGATTGATACTATAGCTGTCAAGAGCATAATCATGAAACGGAAAGGTAACTGCACGAGATTTTAAATCATCGTGCGGAATTTCAAAATAAATACAGCGATGCATTTTATCACACTGTCCATTCGTGTCATTCTGCATCCATCCGCATGGACTGATGCATTCCAACCGTTAAGTAGGCTCTTGGTCTGATAGAAATAGCAGTCAAGCGTCTGTCAAATAACACCTATCCGCTTGTCCTTACGTATTAGTTCTCTGCACAGTGGAGCATCTCTAAATGCTCACGGCTAAAAGTAACGCACAATAATGAATTTTGTATGTGGTGCAGGTTATATATGCTTCTATATAATTTTTATTTAAAGCACAATATATATTAGTAAATATTGGTGGTGCCTCGGCATGGCCGCAGCCTCAAGGCTTAAACATATAAAAGAATAAAAGGAGACCGTAATATTATGCACGTGATTGGCACTCCAACGCTTACGACGACGAGGGTTCCAGCTGGTCCGATCAACGGAACAGCCTGGTCGTGAAATTTAGACACGTTTACCCTTAACGTAGTTCTCGGGGAGAATGAGCGTGATACAGAGTGGCCTTTAAAATACAGGCACAACAGAAACAGGAAGAAAGAGTGAGAGGAAGTTGTGGTGAAAGAATATAGCATGGTTCGCCACCATCCCCTGCCGGAGCCACGTGGGACATGAGGTGTTTTCGCTCAATAAACACTCACAACGCCCGGTCTGAGAATCGAAACTACAATCCTACGACTGTGAGTCCGCTGCCCTAAGCACTGGGCCATTGCGCCTCCACAATGTCACACATATACGATCGTTTTCATAGAAGTGAGCACATTCTACATATGTGATACGAAGGGACACATTAGGTATGTGTCTTGAAATGCGATACTTATATATACAAACACAAAAAAATGCTTATTCAGAATATAGTGTATTTCGGTGTGTACGTGTAAAACCCTAAGTGTGCGTGTATATACGCATTCATGTGATTGCGAACTTGAGATTATGCTTTTGAATTAATATATAGTTACGCGTTTAAGTATGAGTGCATATATACATATTTATACGCTTATATGTATATATGCATATATGTGAGCTTTAATATCGATGTGAGTGTGTGTGTTTATGTGTGTGTTTGTGTATTGTTTGCGTATGACTGTATGCGGATGTATGAGTGTGAGTCTATATTACTAATCCTCAGAAACTTTTATTCAAGTTGACAGCTTTCAGGATCCAAGTATTCAGTGACGCCATAATTTATTTCTTGTCAGTCTTCCGTATTCTCAGTCCTTCCATCCGAATACTTCTCCTTCACAAATTATAGACTACACATTTCTAAACATAATTTAAACCTAAATACTGGCATATTTGCATACACACACATACGCACATACATACATGCATACATACATACATACATACTTACTAACTTACGTACTTAGGTAGTCAATGGTACTTCAAAAGAAACAAATTCGTACGACTGACGTAACCATACTACTACACACACACACACACACACACACACATATATATATATATATATATATATATATATATATATATATATGACATAAGTATGTGTATTACATAATTATGTGTATGTGTATATGTGTGTATGAATATATGAGCTTGCGTATATTCTGGCACAGGCACATGGCGTTGCTCGGGTACCAACTATATAAATATTATATTCATGTGTATGTATTTTCATTCTGCAGGCGCGTAGCTTTGTTCTTAAGGCATTCGGTTCAGGATCGCAAGGTCGTGAGTTCGATTCCCGGGAACAACTCGAGTCCTTGAGCAAGACACTTTATTTTACGTTGCTGCAGTTATTTTCGAGAGAAGTGAAAGCGAGAAGACAGACGTCAGAATGTTAACAGTTGTTTCCCTTTGACCCATTACAATGTTTGTTGTAATTAATTCAACGGGAAAGTTACAGGTTGTGCAACCTGCTTAATGTAGGTAGGGTGGTATTTTCTAGTTCTACTGCAGAAACTTTTCCAATTGCTTGCATTCTTTTCTGATCTCCATTTTCATCTACTTTTTCACCCTCATTCGTTCTGTGCTTTCTCATTTTTTCTCAAATAGCAGCTATATTGTATGTTCAAACCAAATGATTGCTCGATAACACATGGCATGCATTATCAGGTCATCCGATCATTGTATTATCCGACGCATGAAACCTATTGCAGCATTTATTTAAATATTGCATATACTAAATATATATATTCCACAGTTACAAGACTAAATTTTGTTGATACCCCCAATAACAAAAGAAATATACTGTGTATATATAAATATATATGTGGGTCTGCATTTGTATAATATATATATATATATATATATATATATATATATATATATATATATATATATATATATATATATATATATATATATATTAATAAATTATAGGGTAGCAAAAAAAAATTTTGAAATTTTATTTACCACCAGTGGTCTAGCGAGAGTAAAAAAACAGTCAATAGACTACGTATTATTCATTTGAAATGCAGAGATGCCTATAATAGGACATCTACTCGCTAGAAATAGCAGCAAAAGACTACATACCACAAAAATTAGGGATAATTTCGAAAGGAAATGAAAAATAAAAACTTTTACCAATCTATATTCGTACCATGGTTTCAAGTCAATTTTAGTAAGATAAAGATTATATATCTTACAAGGTCGGACTTTCGTCAGCAGAAATGACCAGACAACATATGAAGCACGAGTCAATAAGCAGCATGGTTCGTGTTCCTATGTCTATTGCTGCTATTTCTAGCGAGTAGATGTCCTATTATAGGCATCTCTGCATTTTAAATTAAATATATATATATATATATATATATATATATATATATATATATATATATATATATATATACACACATATATATACACATACATACATGCACACACACACACACATGTATGTATGAGTGTGTGTTTGTGTGTGTGTGCGTGTGTGTGTGTGTGTGTGTGTGTGTGTGTATGTGTGTAGCTAAAAGTGGGTATCGGGATAGAACACCGAATACTGCGTTATTGGACTTGAGAGACGCCCTCGTATAGGCCTTTGGGGTCTAAAAGCACACACATAGTATATAGATTGGAGAAACCGAGAATCATCTGTCATAGGCGCCAGAACGCTTCTATCACTTGAGTTCATTCCACTAGAAATCCTCAGTGGGAGGCGTCCTGTTACCTCTACAAGCGAAAACTAGCTCCTACACTATATAGAATATCAATATCTTTTCTGACATTCTTGTAGCAAATAGCCCGCAGGCTTATTAAAAATTATTAACGATTGAAGCAGTAATAATTTACCAAAAGGTAATCTTTATATCCAACTTAAAATTACGTCTTGTTAGAACAACGAACTCTGCATTATTAGACTTTTGATATTAATACTGCTTCCACCTCAAATAATTAATTTTTAATAAGCCTGCTAGCTATTAGTGACATCCATGCTGGAAAGATTCTGATATTCTATATATCGTAGCAGCGAGATTTGACTGATATGCAGTGAGCGGATTCATCGTAAACATGATTTCCAATAGAATGAGATCACGTGATATGGGGGTTTCGGCGCCTTTGACAGACGAATCTCATCTGCCACGATTTATCTATAAAATGATATTTAATATATATGAGGATGTATCCAAAAGAAACACGAATTTTGCAATATCATTTCATTCACTTTCTTTTATAGGGTTACGCTTTTATCGACTTCTAAGTATTCTCAAGAAATGCATCGGTCGATACACGTTTTCCACGATTCGAAGCAGTCCTGGAAGTCTTCGAAAATAATGCATTTTATCACCACCGTCGATTTTTTTTCTTCATTTCTTCCACATTTGCAAAAGCCCTCTCATACTTTGGGCGGTGTGCGCAGGCGCATTATTATGATGGAACCAGCACTCTACACGTTTCCACTGGTCGGGGCATTTTCGTCTCTCCGCGTCCCACGAACGCTTCAGAACTGCGAAGTAAAATGTTTGGTTAGCAGTTTGACCAGGAGGAAATAATTCTTTGTGGACAATTCCTTTTGCATCGATGAAACAAGTCATCGTCATCCTGATATTGGACTTCACATGACGCGCTTTTGTGGGGAGGCGTGGTGTAAGTGAATGCTTCCATTAACTTGATTGCTGTTTTGTTTCCTCATCGTTGTCAGAATTATTAACGATTTAAGCAGTAATCACCACTTAAAGGTTCGGATCAACTTCCAACTGATCTTACAGCTGGCGATACACATTCAGCCGTGACTGCTTTTGATCTTCCGTTAGAAAGTGAGGCACAAATTTTGCTGCAAAACTTTTTATTCGCAATCCCTCACTCAAACTTCGTTGGGAAGAGTTCCAGCATACACCAGTCATAACAACAATTAGTTAACTGTTCTCCAAGATCAGCTCAAACATTTTCGTGTTGTTTTCATTTGTTCGTGGAGTCGACGATCGCTTGAATGACGTTGGTCTTCAAATGACAAGTGACCATTCCCTAAAGTGCAAAAAACACACGTAAACTTGTTTTTCTCATGGTAGCGTCCTTGTAAGCTTTCGGAGAATGTCAACTCTTTCGACGGCCGTTTTTCATCAGCAGAAAAAAGGAATTTTACGGAAGCACGCTGTTCCTTCGTTTCAGCCATCGACAAATATCGATGAATTGGGGAGAAGCAAGGAGCAAGGTCGGATGAATAGGAGCTGTGGGTAAACGGAGTCATGCCATTTTTGTCTAAAAACTGTCACACTCAAGGTGGTGAGCGAAGGTGGTGAAAGTACCACCGTCCACATTTCCACTCATTCGGACGTTTTCATTTTGACGTGTCTCGGAAACGCTTCAGAACTGCCAAGTAGAATGTTTGGTTAACAATTTGACTAGAAGGAACAAATACTGTGTGAACAATCCGTTTATCATCGATGCGCAGTAGGCAAGTGACCAGTGAAGACCCGAACTCAAATGCGCTGGGAACATTACGGTGATAACTTAGTGTTTGTGTATGTGTGTATTTATGTAGAGGTTATAGCTCTGTGGTAAGAAGCTTGCATCCCAGACACATGGTTCTGGGTCCAGTCCCACAGCTTGGCACTTTGAGAAGTTGTCTTCTACTATATCCTCAAGCCTACCACTTCATTTTGAGTGGACTTATTACATGGAAAATGAAAGAAACCCGTCGTATATATGTATATAATTTTATATATGTGTGAGTGGGATTCTTTGATTCTCTCTTTGTCTCTCACCACCGATTAGCAACTAGTGTTGGTGTGCTACGTCCACGTAACTTAGCGTATCCGGAAGAAACAGCGAAAGAATAACTAACGAACTTTTTTAAAATGTGCTGGTATCTATTCATTCGAGTAGAAACACTTCAAGGTGCAAAGCCTGCATGACCTGAATCTAATGACTGAAACAATTAAAATATGAAATATATATATCATATAGACATATATGCGCACACATGTTCCCGTGGTTTTGCGAACAAATGCGCATGCAAATACATATACATAAAATGTATATTAATATGCACACATACGCATTTATGTATATATATATATATATATATATATATATATATATATATATATATATATATATATATATATATATATATATATGTATATATATATATACACATATGTGTGTGTGTGTGTGTGTGTGTGTGTGTGTGTGTGTGTGTGTGTGTGTGTGTGAACAGAGTTCATACTGTTGCACTTATTCATTCTACGAGTCAACACAGCTGTGCATTATGCAATGTAATGTGCAGATCTTTGTCCGGAATGAAGAATCATACAAGGACGTCATGTAGCATCAATAAATACTCATTTCATTGAGTATCCCCAACAATGGCTTCGCATGTATACGAGACAGCACCTAATATATATACACACGCACATACACACACTTACACACACAAACATACACACACACACACACACACACACAAACACACACACACATACACACACACATACACACCCCCACACACACACACACATATATATATATATATATATATACATATATATATATATATATATATATATATATATATATATATATATATATATATATATATATATGTAAACAATACGTGATAATTATTCGGTAACCATGATAAAACTCCGAGTTTCAGATGTCGGGCAGGAAACCCACGCCACCATCTCTTCAGTTATGTGGCCATCGAAAAAATGCTATTAAAATGACCGTTAAACAAAGGGAAGTGTGTGTGTGTGTGTGTGTGTGTGTGTTTTCATGTATGTATATATACTTACAGAAATTTGTGAATCTATGTATGTATATATGTATAATATTACACAAGAGGACATATACCGGCATATCTGTATACTTCTGTATTTGTCTGTGTGTTTGAAATTGGGTGTTTATAAATGTGTGAAGTCTATTTTTGTGTATATGTATTTTATGTAATAAGTACGCATGTATGTTTGTAGTTGTCTGTGAACCTGTGTAGGCACACAGGCAGGCACGCACACAAGTATTCATACACACGTGTGCAGGCATACATACACGCTCATGTGTACATTCAGAGTCATACTCATACATGGGCACGCATATAGTCCTACATTATTTCCGGAGCATTTGAGCTAATGAATCTGGTTGTATGTTTCTGTGTGTGTGCGTTTGTGTGAACATATATATATATATAAACATTTATATATATACGTATGAAGATGAATGTGTATATATACATGCATATATACATTTATAATGCATACTTGCATCGTATACATTACAAACGTATATTGATAAATACATACATACATATGCCCAGTTTGAATTTTATCCAACTAGTCATTGGCTTAAAATCTTATCGATTACAACTCTCATAGATTTTTTTCAGTATAAACGTCTTTTTCATGTTTGTTAGGATACAATATTCAATCATTTTTTTTTTCTGTTTCTCTTTGGTATTTATTTACCTCTTTATTGAATTTACGCTTTCTAGAACGGAGAATACTTTCTGGCGCCGCTGGATATGAAATTAAAAAAATAAAAACATACATGGTTAAGTTTCTTGATACAATGCCAGTTTTATTATAAAGATTTGTAGAGTGAATTGACATGATGCTAGTTTATTATTTAGTTTTGGATAGTTAATCATTTTTCGAACAGAAGAAAATTCTGGGCCCACTTTGGTTTTTGTTTCCAAAGGCTTGAATCTCTTTAGATTCAAACAGCTGTTGAATTTATATCTCTTAGATTCTAATAGTACTTCTCCCAGATATTTCGTACTGTTGTTCTATATCTGTTCCTATTCTGTAGGACCGGTTTATAATTCATGTATTTGATAAAAAGAACCTTTATTACACTTCAACATACATAATCTCTTGCACATGATTAACATGTGACATGGAGCCATCTTGTCTGCCGTTATACAGCGATGATTGTTCTTTAGTGATTTCTGCTTTAATGCCGGCTTCAGTTTAAAACCCTTATCTTTCTCCTTGATTTTTCTTCATCTCTCATTTACCCGTAAATGATTCATTATTTTCTTCACCTAATGCATTACACCTAGATGCATTAGTGAACTCAGAAAGTCAAAAACCTAAAACTATATTCTATGCACATGTTGCCCATTAGCACTTAATCTTCAGAAGTTTAACAGAATATTTCCCTTAATAAACCCTTTTACAAATACTAAATTTTAGCCTAGAAATCCCTGGTATTCTAGAGTTGAATGTAAAATGGGTATCCTATACGGTGGATTTACTTTCTAGTTACAAATAATCGAGCAGAGTTATGAAATTGTATTACCCAGGTTTGTTCTTCACCGCCACATCTTAACATCTCTGTTGAGATGCCATAACTCTAAGGAGCTTCGTCTGGATCATCACAAACCATCTTGCTTCAAGAGAAGGGTGATAAAGAATATTAAAAGACTATTGCCTCTTATGCCTCTTGCCTTACATCTATCTATTAGCTCTTTACAAAGTCCGTTATCACCAGACTATGGAAACACCTCGATAAACAATAGCTTTGACAGAAATTAGGTTCATGTACGAACTGCATTACGATAGACCAGATATCCCCTCTCACAACGCTCCTAAAGCGAGAGTATGAATATAAGCTTACTCTGTGTAAATGAACGTAGCGTTGACAGGCTTGGAAATGCGTGTGTCGAGGCGCAATACATTAAAATGTTGAGATGCGAACTCTGGATGTACAACGAATATACTTCTATTTTCACAATCAGTAAAATTTCCAAGCCAGGAGATATCATCTCACCAAATCTCATTACTGCATGTCTAGAAATGGCCATCAGAGATTTTGCCTGGACAGAAAAGGTGAACATCAATGGTGAGCAACTAACCACATCCATTCCCGCATGATCTTGTACTCGTCACTTATAAAAAAAAAACAGACCAGCTGCAAACTATGAAGGCAGACCTGGACATTCATATCTTAGCATGAAAGCCAAATGCATGCGGTCGGAGACGTAGCACGAGGCCGAGTAGAGGTGGGAAACGATTAAATCGACGTGGTGATGACGAAATTCTCCTTAGGGCACTGAGTATATGTGCCAAGATATGGATATGGTACAGTGTCATGCTTACATAAATACATTACGGAATACGTATTTGATTTTGCAAAAAGGTGGTGATTCGGAAAGAAACAGTTTCTCATCCTTTAAGTTTGAAGAACCATACAATGAGTAATTTCTGGCGTGTAGTATTGGATTGGTTAAAAAGAAAACAAAAAGAAAAAACGCATATTTCATTTCCGAAATTAGACATTATTCACACTTCCACTAATATGATATAAGTAAATAATTTTGCTATGTTTTATTTTAAGTAATATATGATGAACTTTATTCACGAGAATCGTTTTCTGTAATGATAAATTATATTTTCGAGGTGATCGGCACGTATTGTAAATCTTTGTGAATTGAACTGCATAATATCTGCATAGCTCCATATAGCATCTTTGCCTCGAACGAATGACCGTATGTAGTATAGTGCTACACGAAACAATAACAAGAAGAAAAAAAGAAGACGTGATGTAGTGAAGTATTTAAATATTATTATTATCATCATCATCATCATTATTATTATTATTATTATTATTATTATTATTATTATTATTATTATTATTATTATTATTATTATTATTATTATTATTATTATCATTATTATTATTATTAACGAGATATTATAAACATTTTAGTAGAAATCATTTTAGTTATGTGATTCTAAAACAAATTAATCCTTTAGTACGCAGAAATGGCAGTTATTGAGTGTAATAGTTAATGATGTGGCCATATCCAAGGTACTTTAGTTTCCTATTCTAAATTCCTTCGGGTACATTTAAAACTCTGCTAACTTTACATTTATCCTGAAGTAGAGTGTTTACGTTTATATGTTCTCTATTTAAATCCAGCGTGTCAATGTTAATCACTGTGGCACGGAAATAGCAGAAATAAAATATAGTTCGTATAATGCTGCGTAGTAAGTCCTTCACTGCTCTCAGGTTTTGATTCCCTATCGGAATCGATTATCTTCAGTTATGTTAAGCTTCCTAGAATCATAAAAATTATGAACGGTACAACGCACATTTCTTCCCAAGACTTAATGACTATTAAATTGCTAGCGAAATCCACTGTTATATTAGTGTATCATACCTTAGATAATTAGTGATATCATACGAACTATAACCAGACAATAATAAAAGAAATGATCTGTAAAACATGTGAATGGGTCTTTCCCTAATATCTCTGAGTACAAACTCTGACACACCTCATATGCTTAGCATTCATATTGTTAATACAATCGTTACCCTTTTTATCCTTTTAATTTCTCCTCCAAGAGCTACATTTTGCTGCAACCTAACAGTCAAATCCAAAAGCTTTCACACATCTACAGTAGAAAACTTGTCGCAAATTTTTTTGATTCCAAATGAGACATATTTTAACAGATTTATGATAAAGAGCATTCAGCCTCGTCATCTGGAGATTTTACATTATCTAATGTGATCACTGAGGATCGTTAAGACGATAGGATTTTGCGATTTGAAGGAAATGTAGACGTTCATTTTAGC
Organism: Octopus bimaculoides; assembly: GCF_046866305.1. Lineage (NCBI taxonomy): Eukaryota > Metazoa > Mollusca > Cephalopoda > Octopoda > Octopodidae > Octopus > Octopus bimaculoides. Next base: position 100,904,171 of record NC_142934.1, on the reverse strand, counting down.
CATTTCAACGACCTCTAAGAATTCCCCCCTCTTATGTTCTGTAAGAAGTATTGAAATGGCTACTAATTTATCCAAACTTGCATTCATGCATTTATAGACTTGTGAGATTTGTGAGTTATATAAATTCAAACACTGTACGATTAATTCCTGTTATGTAATCTATGTAAACAATGCATAATTGGCATGACATCCCCCCCCACACACACACATGCACACCCAGACACGCTTGCAGAAATCGACACGCGTATATATTTGTGTATATCTACATGTGTATATCTACATGTGTATATCTACATGTGTATATCTACATGTGTCTATATATATGTATATGTGATACGTGGGCATATATATATATGTTTGTGGGTGTGTGTGTGTGTGCGTGTGTATTTATGCGTTGTGAGAATGTATGTATGTATATACGTATGTATATACACGTCTATAAATCAATATATGGGTGTGTGCTTGCTTGTGTGCTATGCGAGCGTACATGCGTATGTGCGTTGTGTGTGTGTGTGTGTGTGTGTGTGCGTGCGTGTGTGTGTGTGTTTGTGTGTGTGTGCTTGTGAGTATGTGTGTGTTGCTTAGGCTTATAAAATAAATCACCCTTGATTAGTAGTTGTGGAGACTAAAAGTCGTATAAAAGTGGTATGTCCGAGAAAAAGTTGCTGTCATAATTTGCATGTAAATCCAGTCTTACGTGTCCTGCAATCTTTTTCATATATTCGAGTAATGCAGTAACCCAATGGTTGTTTTCGGGAAGAATGTTGATATCGCGTGTGTTTACATTCTATACTATTGTATCAGGAATCTATATAGCATATATTTTATTTCTGTAATCTATAACGGTCAAGAAGGAATTAAACCGGTTGTTTAAATTTTGTGCGCACTCAAATTTGATAAGAAAGAAAGAGCAGATATGCATATCCAATAACGGGGAGATTGATGCGATTATTAACCATCTTAAACATGTAAAAATAAGCGATTGCCGGTGAAATACGGGTATTAAAGTAAATCGATGTTTTGACGTTCTAAAATAAAGTGAACTTGCTTATCGCTATTGCGTAGCGTGATGGGGAAATGATTCTATATATGGAGGGCGACAGGAAAGCACATGTCTCTGCGCTGGTCCTGTTTGGTGGAAGCTGGGTGCCACTAACAAGCTCTTAAAATCCAATGCTTTTCAGCTGTTCAGAACTCACAGTACAACAGTTGGATTCTTGTTTAAAATTGTTACTGACGAACGGAAGACAATGTAATTGAATGGCAACTTTTGACCTCTTCGGAAATATTTTCGTAACAGTAGCGTTGACTCAGGTGTTGTTTAGTATTAATTTAGTTTCATTAATCCTTTGTTGATAGGCAATAAACACTTGGAATTCAGGTGTTTTCACGTCAAGCGGTAAAATATAGTCGTTGTGGTGTAGCATTTGAGACTTAATGAAGTTAAAATCGTCTGGAAAAAACATCGGTGATTGTGGTGATGAACGTTGGTTACAAAAGTAAGGATTGTTGTCGCTTGAGTTTTAAGTCTAAAGGGATTTGTGTACATCGGTGTTAGCAAGAAGCGCAGTGACGCAGACATGTGCTTGTGGAAATGAAAATGACGAGGTTCACATGTCACCGTTCGAGAATGCTTCTACGTCTCTGATCAAAACAGTACAGATTTGAGATAATATGTTTAGAATGCGTGTGGATAAATAATTGCTCCCAACCTTAGGGATGAACGTAGGGATATTAGGAAACATTTTCTGATATCGAAATTGATATATAGTTCCGGGTAACTTGTTATAGGAGGAGTTACCTTGATCAGAGTTTCATCCCGGAGAGATACAGAAGACAAATTAGCCCACCACAGGCAGTAGAATAGAAGCCGATGTAAAACACCATGATCTTGACTTGATCAAAAATTGCCTGAATTTTAAACATTTATATTTTAGTAATACAGAAGCCGTCCCCAGTGTCTTTGTCTCTACTAGCGCTTTACGAATTATCCCTGAGAAAAAAGAGGGGTGCCCTCTTTTTTTAAAATTTAATTCCCAGTGTGTACAGGGAACTGAATGTTCTCCATGCAAAAACGTCCCTTGGGAAACAGATCAATGTCAGTATTTTAACCTACTTCATAAGTGATTTGAATATAATAATACTATATCAATTAGTTATTTTGTTGGTTTCGCTGAGAAAAACTACGACTCACCACTACATATGCCCATTAAAGTTTTCGTTGAATGTAATGTAAGGAATTATCTCCCTTGACCCATCCATGATAATTTACACTAATGCTAATTACATTCCGTTAATTGGGTTCAATAAACCTTTGTATATATTGCAATGATACTAATATTTGGTGAGCGTTACTTTTCACAAAAGAGCGGCATACCTTTAGAGAGGTTATCCATCAGATGTTGAAGGTTGATATAGCTGGGAGTGCGGCAGGGACAACAATTTAAACGGAATGAATCAGCGCGCGAAATAAAGCTCCCTCTGTGAAAATGAGGCGAAAATATTGATTGGGCATGGGAATGCGTGCTACATATGAGGAGATTCTACCTAAAAGGATAATTGATGAATATGGAGCTAGCAACATATAGTGGATGATAGGGAAATGCAAATTGCCGATTACTGAGTATTCCTAGAAAGCCGCCACAGATTAAATCTTCACAAAACTAGTACTTCTTTTCTTTTAATCCTGAGATGTAGCGGCGATATAGAATTATATTCGTTATTATTGCTGTTTTGTTTTTTGGTTGTTGCTTTGTCGTTATTTTATTGTTTTGTTGTTGTTCTTAAATGCAATGCTAAAGCGACTGCAGCTAAACAATTTTCAAAGATATCATAACCAAGTTCAATTGTTTTCTATTTTAACTTTTCTGGTATGCTTTAGCGAGAAAACAAAACATCCCTCAATATATCGTTTCATTTTGAAGAGTCAGGGTTGTGGTTTGTGGAAAAATTGTTTGTAATTTCCATCAAGCTCCGTCACAAGGTTGCAATTGGAAACGAGTAACTAGCATGGAATGTAAAGATTTCAGATAATTTATGTCAAACATCGTAAATTTAACTTTGACTTGAAATCCCACTGCGGTCTGAGTCGTCTTTCATAATTCTGTAGTAGTAAGGCAGTGTGATTGACTTCTTCACACACCAATTATGTGGAAGGAACCTTCAGCTTATGTAAGAACTCGGTATAAGTCGTATTTCTGAAGTAATAGTAAAGGAGACAGAAATATTATTTCGGTTTAATGTATATATCAGCGTCAATATAGAAGATAACAATTGTCTGTCAACGTAGAAACTAGTTACGATAAATTAATACGGTATTTAGTTAGTTCCGATCAATGGTATTAATTTAAAGATCTTACATTTATAAGTTTAATAACCTTCGTTCCTATATTAATCATTATCCTAAATAATAACAGATTACATATAATACCTGTTCTCATTCAATTAACTCAATAACTAGATTATGGGCATGAATAGATTTTAGGGTTTGATCCAGCTCTTCAAATACGAGAGAATTACATAATATACGGGCCACAAGCACATGAATAATTGTCTGTATCACTTATCAGTTTATCAATATTATGAATCTCTGTAGGAAATTAACTCTACTAATTGAATATCAGATCAACTTTCCTCCACATATCTGTATTATCAGAGTAAGTTCTCGGGCCTATAAAATAAGTGGGTAACTTTGTATTTATTTCTAAGTAACTTAAAGATCTAGCTACTCGTTTATACGGAATTGACGTTAACGATTTGTATTTACAGGTCTAAATTCTTCTCTGCATGAATGGCTCCTTATACTTAAAAATCTAGTTCATTTGTGCTTTCAGGGTATGTGTGCGTGCTTGTTGGCGTGTGAGTGCGTGTGTGCATATGCGTCTGTTTGTGCGTGTGTATTTATATGTATTGGAGTATGTGTGTCAATATATATACTTTTTAATCTTTTTTCTTTTCAAAAAATAAATTCTCTCCCATATATACATACACACACACACACACACACACACACACACACACACACACACACACACACACACACATATATATATATATATATATATATATATATATATATATATATGTATGTATATATACATACATACACATATGCATGGATAGATAGATAGATAGATAGATAGATAGATAGATAGATAGATAGATAGATAGATAGATAGATAGATAGGTATACTTGATTACCCATTAAATAAACAAACTTCGCTGGTTCTATTTCCGACAAAAATTTCGGAGCAAAAAAATATTTGAGATCATTACCATTAAACTAAATCGTAAATATGAAAATGATGTTATACTGATACTCCGGCCGGACTATTGCATAATAAATTCGATAAATCATATCATTTATATATCTAGTCCTATATCGCATTTCTTCTACCATATGTAGTTCAGATTCTATTAGGCTACATAATATAGACTATATAGAGTATATAAGGTCTGGAAGGATACACCAATCTCTATCAAAGTAGTCGGTTTGCACCAACCGGTTGTGCAAAAGGTTAAGATATCCTTGATCTCAAAATGCAGGATCTCCAGGATTTATATTTTACAAAATATTCCTATTCATTCTCTCAATAATGATGTGATCTGTCCAAATTATATGCGCTGGTTACTCATCTATGTTTTCAGGAAATTTGCATCAAGTGGAAACTCCACTCACAAAATCCGCCGAAATTGTCTCTCTACATTCCACGAGCACCTCTATTTCGTACAATATCAGGCTAAGGTCAAAATCCACTTAAATCACTTGGAAGAAAAAACGTTCCTTTTCCTAACACTGTTGGTTTAATAGCATGAAAAATTGGCAATTCTGACGTAATCCCTATTCTTATAATATTCTTCATGTTTCTTGCTATAGAGGGAATCCTTTCTATGAGAAAAATATCTGGTTTACTCCTGAAGACATGTACTTCTTTGACATACATATATACATGATTTCACGGACATTTTGAAAACAGTGTCATTGTATTTGATGTCAGCAAATTACTAGAAAGTGAGTGCCACGTGTATATTTTGCTAAACTAGTATCTTCACTAAACTTTTCTTCTTTAACTGAGAAACTGATAATCAACTCACACTTCCAACTTCGATTGCGTCCTCGAAGACCTATATTTTATAAATGGTGTGTGATTACATTTTGATTATGTCTTCCTAATGTTCATTTGCTAGGGGTCGTAGAAATAGTTTGTTTTGTAAACCTGGCGAAACAAAAACAATACTTAAATTTTGTTGAAAAATGTTTTAGTAAATGTAATAATTTAACAAATAATATTTTCCTACCTGGGTTTAAGTCCAATTTAATTTCTGCCCAGCAAATTATTTATAAACATCCTTATTGAGACTTTCTAGTGTGAGGGTTAACAAACTGGGCATTCTATTTAATTTTCGTTGATCAATTTTGTTTACAGTTTTCTCGTTGGCATTTATTTTAATTTTATGCATATTTGTGCTTTCCCGAGGGTTAATCGAGTAATCTAATCAATGCGCAACCTATTTTTAATGTTCTCGTCAGTACAGCTAATAACTTTACGAATATTGTAAAGAATCAATATTCTTAAAATTACTTGATACACCGACAGGAAAAAATTACAAATATTACTTTGATCAATTAAATTTATAAACGATAAAGCACTATAAATAGTATGCTACCCTCACTCAGAAAAGTAACACCATTCCCGCTAAGTAAGGGAAAGTATCAGTACTCGCATATATGAACATTGTTGCAGTTCTATGTGATGTATGAGAGTTATGCTTCAGAGTCGCAATACACGAAGACATGAACACCTACAGAAAGCATCAGCGTTGATTAATTTGGTAATTATACCAACGGAAAAAATAGAAAACTGTAATTTCTTAAACGAAAATTGACTTTCTTGAGTCATACTTACTTTTAATCGTGCTTCTGTGTATCCATAACTTATTTGTTGGCACCACTAACAATGTTGAAATTTATGCAGATATACATCAAACCTACACATTTGATATCTATATGTAGCGTAGATACATTATATAAGTTACACTAAGAGCATACTCGAAGAGTATACTCGAATTGGAACACAGCAAATCCATTTCCTTTAATGTCAATCACAGTCAATTAGCTATAACTGAGCACTCAAAGAATACATTATTTCATTTCAGCTATTTATTTATTTATATATTTTCTTTCTTTCTTCGTCTTCGACAAATTACTTGCTACAAAGATATAACTTAATAATTTCAGAGAATTGTCAAAGCGATTTCGTATTCTTAATGCGTAAATCATTTTACCAAAATCCTCTACAGTCACAAAGTACTTTATCTTCAGACATGTGAAGTTTGACACATAGTACGATGCTATGATCGCTTTTGAAGTAGAACTTTGGTTAGACAAACAGCAGAAATGATTCACAAAAAAGGCCTATTTGATTTGTCCCGTTCTTATGTCAGAACGTCATCCGTTTAGAATTCCTTTCACATCCAGGCTTTCCTGGAGTTGTAGCTTTATACATCTTCTCACTGAATGTCATCGTTTTAATTTTTATTAGTTTTCTAGGGTCTGTGAATGCCAGGGGCGTCGAATAAACCTTCGAAACTTTTAACTTTATTTTTAAAAATCGAAACAATATTCATGTTCATAAAGATATTATTAAAAAGAAAGAAAAATCGGATGTGGTATCAGCACTTGGAAAATATATATTACGGGTAACCATGTACTGAGATAAAATGAAATGAAAAATGTATATAAAAAAATGTGCTTCATTATTGTAAAGAATAACTGAATCACAAACTTTAATTACACCATCGGTTATGCAAAAAACTGTTTATTTTTTTAAATGAAAAATATGAAAATCTGAATTTTGTAAATCTTTGGATTTTGGACGAAAACAAAATCTACTCAACTTTGCATGCAATCATATTGTTTAGGAAGGTTATAAATCAAATATTTTCGGATATAAGCTGCAGACCATACAAATTTTAAAGATGTCGCATTCAATACAAATGGAGTTAGTATATGTTTATTTCTTATTTTTATATAATTGATTAAAAAATTCGCAATTATTGAGCTTCAATCTCAGAAAGTATTTAACTAAGCAGAAAAATCTGATTCCAACAATTCTAATAATTTTACTAATTCACTGCATTCTAAAAACGAAATAGTGAACAAAAAAAAGATTTTAAATGAAAGATCCTTCGTATTATGTTTCACAATAATAATTTTAAAATAGGATAATATTATGTAAGGGCGGTAGACGCTAGGTCTGATTATACACTAAATTATGTTGTTAATAGAACGTCATCTATAACTCTGTTCTGGATTAGTATGTCTATAGTTTTAGGAAGCGTAGTACACAGTAATTTTCTCAAACAAGCACATTCTTGTTCTGCCAATTAAAAATACATTTTTCATGTCTCTTTGAATATCGTTCACTGCATCTGTTTTTCACCAATACACACTATAAACTCATACACATAAGCACACAGACACATACTTATATCTGTGTAGATTTATCATACATGTTTCAAACACATTGTTTTAAATATGCAATTATGCCCAAATTTTATCTTTTATATTAACAATGATTTATATTTCATACTGTGGAGGCGCATCGATCTAGTGGTTAGGGCAGCGGACTCGCAGCCGTAGGATCATTCCACGAGGCTCTAGCAAGCGGTGAAGGTGAACCCTGCTGTACTCTTTCACCACAACTTTCTCTCACTCTTTCTCCTGTTTTTGTTGTGCCTGTATTTCAAAGGGCCAATCTTGTCACGCTGAATCTCTCCGAGAACTACGTCAAAGGTACATGTGTCTGTGGAATGCTCAACCACTTCCACGTTAATTTTACGAGCAGGCTTTTCCGTTGATTGGATCAACTGGAACACTCGTCGTCGTAATACATGGAGTGTCGTAGTAATATTTCAGATTATTCAGTTGGGAACATTAGTATTTTTAAGTCTATTAGTGAAGTAACGTTGAATGTTTTCTCAGCTTCTTCTTCAGAATGATACGATGGTAGAGGGTATGGCATATTCTCACACACTTTAGATTAATTTCCAGAAACATTTGTTGATAATTTTTCATTATTGTGCATAGTTGAGACTCATTGCTAGTTCATTAGTTTTCTCCGGAATTTTAATGTAAAGCATGCGTTCTTTTTTCCAGACATATCGTAGCACTTTTTAAAAATTTGGACAGAAAATAACTAGGGATTAAAGGTATCGTTGGATAACAAAAGACTATTGAGCTCAGGTAAATCCATTGTCAGCACGTAAAGTACATCAGCACCTGAAGTAGATCATTTGATGAAATACCAAATTACTAAAACGCAAGTAACAAAGATTTAAATTAGACCAACAATAAACACATTCAGGACGTAAAAAATGATGATAGTTCAGACGCATTCAAAAAAATTAAATAAGAAGTATGAGAAATGCAAAACTTAACACAACTGTCAACAAACGATTAACAAAAGAAAATGAGTTAGAAAAACGCAAAAATGCATGTAAGTAAAAACGGTGCTTGAGAATATTACAATATTATAGATTTCGAAGTCCTGGATACCTACATGTAAACCTGGAAACCACAGAAATATTATAGGTACCTTTGTATGGATCCATGAAAATAATTCCGAAGCAAAATATCTCATTAACAAAATTTTAATTACAACAAAAACTTGATGATCACAGACTTACACCAGATTCAGAAGCATCATTATCACAAATCACAATGCTATATTATATGCCAAATCAACTGTAATTACAACAGAAATTTGTGATTCTACAGATCCCCGCAAATAAGAATAGAACATTCCAAATAAAACATGCAGAAAATATACAAAAAATATAAAATTAAGGAATTGATCTTCGAATTCTTAATAAATTTAGCAACAAATCTGCACGATTAATAAAATTAACAACTAAACGAGATGGTCAATACAAGAGAAATATAAAGAAAATAATAATTAGTAGAAATTAAATACAGTTTGAACAAAAGCTTCTGACTAAATCCCACAACAAATGTAATTTAAACACAGCAAACATCAGAACTCGAATCTAAAACTCTTCTGTCAAGAACGTGTTAAAAACAAAATAGAAACCAATACAAGATTGTCAAAGGGAGGAAAAACAATATTGCAGTGAAAAAATTCCACAATAATTGCATATAACTGCAAATTCAGTATTTAAGTAATCGTAGGAAACACCAGGAAGAGATCCTGTGCATATACAGCTAAATCAAATAATGAAAAGGTACCAGGATATGAAAGCATTCTCATCTTTTGGGTTAAATATTTAACAAATAAGATAAGGTGCATGTAAAAAAAAAAATAGTTAGATATTGATGAAACGAAACACATCAGTCTGGCTAAGTAAGTTGAATGCATAGTATTCCTGAAGAGTAAAGAAATTAAATATAAAATCTACCATAAGTTCTTCTCTTACGACTTTCAAAAAGATGAACTGCAATAAAACCAAAGAGAGCAAGTAAACACCTTTAAAAAATACTCCAATAATGTAATAGATTTGCTACAAAGGATCATATGGCAACTGAGTTTAATTATTGATTCAGGAAAACCAAAGCTAAGGATGTCATGAGAAAGAATGATCCTTTGAATATCAAAAGGTTTTTGATAGTATTCTCCACATATGGATTGTGGAAACACAATGCCTGGATGATTTAACATCATTGATATGATACATATAACATAACGTAGGTACATAGCAACCAATTTTCCAAGCAAGAGAAAAATTTATATAAATCGAACCCAATCAGTTAGTTCGAGAATAGTGTAACCAAAGTTCCTTTCTTCTTTGACTGTTGTGTTTTTACCGACTTTCTCCAAGATCAGTATTTCCTTACATATAGAATCAATACATTTCTCCATCCTTTTTTTTTCCTTCGACGTCTGTTGAGCTGTGCCGTTCTGTTGCTTCTTCATTTGCCAAACAGACATTTAGACGGAGGAGCAGTAACCAAGGCGTTGACCAAATTGTGTTGAGAAGGTGTTTGGAATATAACGTTACACATCATCATCAGCTATGCTTGCTTTTTATTGCTAATCTTCTTAGTGACATTGTTGTTACCATCTTTGTACTAATTTGGTAATTTCCATTGTAGTCTCTTTCTCTATACTCAGCATTTGTTTTTTCATAAATTTACCATTTTATCGTTGGTTGACATTCCTTTCTGTCATACTTCATTTTTGCTTTGATTTCGGCTACAATTCCTCACATTTTCAAACTCTTCCTCTAGTTACTGCGATGGAGCTTTGAATAGTCACTTCAGGTTCTCTAATTTCACTTGTTTGTTTTTTGTTTAATCCTCTAAATTTATACGTCTTCTTGAACAAGTTGCATTGCTTCGCTTAGTTCTATTTTGTATGTTTTCGCTTTGTTACTATATATCTTAGATTTGCGAGTTTATTAAATTTTAGGAATTTAGAGCTATTTCTCATTTCAATTTCTCCAAATGCAAAAGGATTTCTTTGTGATTTGTATTGAGTAGTAGGAAGCATACATCAAATATTGTGCTCCTTATGTTATTCGTCGCATTCATTTTTTGTGAAGTGTACTAGGTTACAGTTTGGTTGGTGTTGTTGTTGATGGTAGTGATGGCGATGGAAGAGGTAGAGGTGGTGCTGATTCAAAATTGCAGGGTTACAGTTTATGTTATCCTTTTAACCATCCAGAGAATTTTCCACTGTCATAATTTTAGCTCCAACACTGGATCCTCTCTGGGGAGCACACCATTTTTTGACTGCACATCATTTAATGAAATATGTTTTTTTTTCTTCTTTGTATTTCATTAGAGATTTTTTTTTTTTTTTGCTATCAAAATTTTCCTTTCTTTATTCTTTTCTTTATTTTTTACAGGAATATTAGAACATTGACATCACGTGGAGTGGCGGTGGGTAGGGACAAGGATAACACCTACACATACTGGAAGATTAGGGTAAGCATAACAACGTCATGTTCTGGAGAATTGAGAACAAGTATAGGCCTGTCATTGGGAGAAGATTTTATACTCCACTAAGAAATATGGATGGAATCACAAACTGAAAAGACGTTTGGGAAGAAGGATAAGATTTTATAAATAGAATTGTTGTGACCTACATTTCACAGCAGATTACTTCCGAAACATATATTTACATTTAAATACAGGTAGATATAAAGTGAGAGCAGAAGGAAGATCTTATAGAAGAAGTATGCGACGAAAGAATTATGAATTTAAAAAGAACATAATATTACTTCTGTTTTACGATAAATATTTTTATTCTACAGCTTACGTATCAGATGCTCATAGGAGAAGTTAGATCATAATGAAGAATATGGAGGAAATATTACATAAGTATAAATACAGTTATTATTATTATTGTTGTTGTTGTTGTTGATATTATTATTATTATTATTATTATTATTATTATTATTATTATTATTATTATTCAAAGATCCATAGGCGCAGGAGTGGCTGTGTGGTGAGTAGCTTGCTCACCAACCACATGGTTCTGGGTTCAGTCCCACTGCGGGCAAGTGTCTTCTACTATAACCTCGGGCCGACCAAAGCCTTGGGAGTGGATTTGGTAGACGGAAACTGAAAGAAGCTCGGCGTATATATGTATATATATATATATGTATATATATATATATATATATATGTATGTGTGTTTGTTCCCCTACCATCGCTTGACAACCGATGCTGGTGTGTTTACGTCCCCGTAACTTAGCAGTTCGGCAAAAGAGTAAAAGAGTATTCATCTTTCGTAACACAGTGTAGGTAAAAATGCACCGGAGTTTTTAATAATCTGTCAAGTCACAACATAGACCCCAGACAGATAATACTTTCCTTAAGATGTGCGCTGTGCCCAATAAGACTGCTTTTTACAAAACATTAATAGTTCATGAGATTCCCAGTTGCCTTACGAAGTCTTGAAATTTCAATGGAATTGAGTCCAACGCTCCGATCATTACTGGTATCACTTTTACACAACCCTCTCGAATTCCATACATTCTTGCCATTTCCACTTTCAATTCGGAGAACTTGGTGATTTTTTCAACCTCTTTACTCACAACATTCATTTCATTTGGTATGGCTAAATTAATGATATGACAGCATTTGTCTGTCTTATTCAATATGACAATATCCGGCCGACATTGTTCGATTACATGATCCGTCTGAAATGCTTAGTCCCAGAATATCCTTCCATTACTCATTATTATTATTATTATTATTATTATTATTATTAGTAGTAGTAGTAGTAGTAGTAGTAGTAGTAGTAGTAGTAGTAGTAGTAGTAGTAGTAGTCAAGCGGCGACCGGGCACAACTGTTAGTACACCGGTCAAAAATGGTAGCGCCATTTCGTCCACCGCTAATTTTTAGAGTAAAAATTTTGTTGAGGTCGACGTTGACATTCATTCTCTCGTAGTCAATAAAAATTAGACCCAGCTGATCACTGGTGTCGATGGTATCGACTAGACCCCTTTTCAACAAAAGTTCAGTCTTTGTAGTAGAAAACGTAATAATATTATCAGCGTGGTGGGCGGGAGCATCGAGAGTGTGTTTAACAAAATGTTCTTCAGGTTTGACCTACCTCGTATATACTGCGTTCAAGTCTCAAGCATTTCAAGTCTTTCTTCATCTTTTGGGGATAAATATAATGAAGTACCAGTAAAGAAATAGGACGATATATAATCAGGTAAATCACTTCACGAAATTTCCAACATTGTTCCTATCTGATATTTTATTTTTTTTAATTTTTGTGACCTTGTTCTGTTGTCTGAGTGTAATGGATATATTTTACTGTAAGGGAAATCTTTTGTTTAGTTTTGCTACATTATTTTCGGATGATTTAGGAAACAGAATACTTTAAAACAACCGAGCGTTCATCCCTCTTGCCATAGCGTGGAAAAAAGTAGCTTGGAATATATTTTATATTCTTACAGCCAAGGCGGAGGGCTGGAAGAATCGTTAGCATACCGGGCGAAATGCTTAGCAGTATTTCGTCTGTATTTACGTTCTGAGTTCAAATTGTGCCGAGGTCAACTTTGCCTTTCATCCTTTCGGGGTCGATTAAATAACTACGAGTTAGGCACTGGGGTCGATATAATCGACTTAATCCGTTAGTCTGTCCTTGTTTGTCCTCTCTGTGTGTAGCCTCTTGTGGACATTAAAGAAATAAGAATCGTTAGAGCGCTGGTTGAAATGCTTAGTGATATTTCACCCGTCGCTACGTTCTGAGCTCAAATTCAGTCGATGTCGACTTTGCCTTTCATCCTTTCGGGGTCGATTAAATAAGTACGAGTTACGCACTGGGTCGATGTACTCGACTTAATCCCTTCCCCCAAATTCGAGTCCTTATGCTTCCAATAAAAAGTATTTTATATTCTATGGTAATTATACATTGTTTACTATTGACTCCAGATGGCCAATTCTAAGAGCAGATGACTTGTTCTTATTTGCATTACTAGTATGCTTTATACGTGCACGTGTGGGTGGCATTGTGTTCTGTGTATGTGTGTGTGGAGGACTGTGTATGCGTTTGCATTGTAAATGTACTTTACATTCAATTGCACTTGTCCTGTTTTCTTTTTTCTTTTAATATACCTCTAAATATGTCGAATTATGCTTCAGTCCCACCCGCCAATGTTATGTATATGTACGTGACCCACTCACTTTCCAAGTGACGCAGCTTATATATATTTAAATCTAGCAACATCTTTCTCTTCTCGTTCACGCTCTCTCTTTCTACCTCCCTCCTCTCTCTCTCTCTCTCTCTCTCTCTCTCTCTCTCTCTCTCTCTCTCTCTCTCTCTCTCTCTCTCTCGGTATATGTGTGTGTGTGTGTGTGTGTGTGTATGTGTATACATATAAATATACTGGTATGTAAATAGATACAAGTATGTACTGATATATACATACATACATACATACATAAATACATACATACATACATACATACATACATACACACGTACAAACATACATATATATATGTATATATGTAGTATGGGTTCTACTAAAAAGGAAATATATTATTATTGTCAGTAGGTAGAGGAGGAGGAGATTGTGGTGGAGGGGAATGGAAGTAATAGTAGTTGTGGTAGTAGTAGAAGTCGTATTATAAGATTTTATGTAATATTTATGCGCATTTGTTAGTGTTTTCTGTGTGCACGCATGTGTATGCATGTATATATATACATATATATATATATATATATATATATATATATATATATATATATATATATATATATATATATATATATATATGTAGGCTTGTGTGAGAGAGAGAGCGTCTGTTTCCATTAACGTGTGTATGTGTGGACATGAATGTGTGATGTATATTACTGTCGTAAGAACATGTGTGGCAATGATGGTAGAAACAAATAAATTCGTGTTCGTAGAGATGAAGGCGCTTTTCTTTTTCTTGTTTGTTCTTTTTCATATTTCTTTCCTCATATTTATCATCAGATGGCCTGCATAAATTTGCAAGGAAATATGCTTTGAAGTGCATTTTCTAAGAAACTAAATAAACCATCATCTCCCCCGTACCAATTCCTCGCTACTCTTACACACCCTCTTCCATTTCTCAAGATCTTTGCAGAATTGTATACGCAGTTTTACCCCACCCCCCACCCTTACCTTTCTTCTTCCTCACATCTTTTCATTTATTTTTTTTCTATCCTTCCGCTCATATTTTCTCTGTCGTTCGCCTTTGTCACTTTCTCATTTCACTATTTTTCTCTTTTTTTCCCCCCCTACTTAACTATAAAACGAACAGAACTAGCAACACTAAAATTGTTTACATTCTTTCTATTTTTACTTTAACACTGTTACTTCTCCAATTTAAAGTTTTTATTGTTGCCTTTTTATTATTATCGTTACTATTATTTTTTTTTAATATTTTTAAAGGAATTACACATACTGTACACATATGTAAGCATACTCACAACGTACAAAGACACATTCTTACACTTATAGGTGCACTTCAACTTGCAAATGCCAACACACAAACATCAATTCATCATAAAATCTTATTCATAGTAAGATGAGTATAAAACGCATATACATAAATCTATCTATCTATCTATCTATCTATCTATCTATCTATCGATCGATAGATACTAAATACCATAAATATCTCTGTGTATATACATACATTCACAAAGACAGAGACATGCTTCTGTGCATGTGTTTGTGAGTTTATAAGTGTGAGTGTGTGTGTATGTGTGTTCGTGCACACGTACGCATGCGCATTTATGTCAGGTGTCTTTTTCGATCACGCCACGTTATATTTCGTTCAGATAACTGCCGTCCGCGGTGTCAGCCTGGCCAAAAAATTGTGACTGAAATTGGCGAAGCTCCAATTGCGGACCATTTCCATATACATTGTATGTGGTGCTCCAAGAGCAAAGGTTGAAACATAGAGCGATGCTGATTTCCCTTGGGAATTCCATCAGAGGAGCAAGTCTCTGCTTCTAAAGTAAATGTGGAAAAAGTTTATTCAAAAATAGCAGCTGAAATACTCGTCGCCGAACACGACGTATAACCGTCTGCTCCATTGGTTCATTGTAATTTTACTTATAGATATATGTGTCGTTATGAATATTTGCAGCTTGTGTATGCATGTATTTATGTGTGCGTGTTCGGGTGTGTGTGTGTGTGTATTTGTACATACATATATATATATATAAACATGTACCTCTATCCACACACGATATATTATATGTCCTCAGTCTTATGAACAAGTGAACGTTAGTGTAGGATACATCGAAATCTGTCCATCACTATAGTAAAATGATACATGCGTGGGTGTGTGTTTGTCTGTGTGTGTGTGTGTGTGTGTGTGTGTGTGTGTGTGTGTGTGTGTACTTGTGCTTACGCATTAAAATGTGTAACCATGTTACTGCACATTATTCCTATGCATATCCATGTATACGTCCGTTCATAAATACTTCAAAACCAACTAAGACATTCTCGCACAAGCATAATCATTCACCATGTAAAAGCATTACGTTCAGTGTGCTTCCTGTCTGTGAGTGTGAATATATATACATAAACATACACACAAATGTATTCTACTTATGTATGTGTGTATATATATATACATATATATATATATATATATATATATATATATATATATATATATATATATATATATATATATATATATATATATATATATATATATATATATATATATATATATATATATATATATATATATAATGAATATATATATATATATATATATATATATAAATAGTATGAATATATATGTGTATATATAATACATATATATATATATATATATATATATATATATATATATATATATATATATATATATATATAGATATGTATGTATATATATATATATATATATATATATATATATATATATATATATATATATATATATATATATATATATATACATATACATATATACATCATAAATACACACAGGCACAAACACATACAGACACACAAACGTATGTATGCTAGCGTCCTTATACGCTAAGATTTGGATATACATGCTTATATAATCACATACCTTCATTCTCTATACTCTGTTCACATGCTCTTGCTCGCGCATATATTCACGCAGCCACACACGCCCTCGCATAGTGGATGTAAGTCTAAACGTGTACGCATTTGTGTGTATGAGTGTGTGAGTAGAGACAATCATGCAGCCATCTTCAACGTTCTTCCTTTGATATACGACTTCTAAAATCTCTATAAATCATTTTCTCTTTAGATTAAAAGTGTAGACCTCTCCATATCTAACTTTCTTCCACTTCCTCACTCATATAATTCCCCTTCTTTCTCTCACTATCAGCCACTCTCATTCACTTTAACATCCCTACTCTCACTTTGTCTTTCTGTCTAAAATGAAATCTACTCCCCTCTCCCACCCTCTTCCACGAGGCAGCTTGATAAAATAAAACACTCATTACCCATAATCCACTGCGACTTTTATAATCTTTCGCCATCATCCTCTTGTCTCCCCACACCATTTTCTTTGCCATTTTCCCCTTTACGTTGTTTTGTTGTCTTTCCAATTCCTATGTTAACGTTCATTCATTTTCTTTGACTTGATACTTATCTTCTGAAGACGGCAAAACTATCTCTTTTCACAAGCATCATGCTCCAACAATCTCAAAGACCGTTCTTAAGATATATATTTTTCATGAAGCGAATATATCTTCTGACCTTCTTACATTACGTCACGTGAATCAAAATGTTGTGCAGCGATCTGCAAAATAAACTGCTGATAACAATTGAAGTCACAGCACTCCTAAACAGACACACGCACACATAACACATGTATATATGTATATGTGTGTGTATGTATGTATGCATGTATGTATGTCTTTAGGTATATATATATATATATATGTATAAATATATTTGGTGTGTATGTATATATACATATATATATATATATATATATATATATATATATATATATATATATATATATATATATATATATATATATGTACATACATACATACATACATACATACATACATACATACATATATATATATATATATATATATATATATATATATATATGTATATATATATATATGTATATATATGTATGTATGTATGTGTACCTACATGTGAATACACATATAAATATATATATATATATATATATATATATATATATATTTATATGTGTATTCACATGTAGGTACACATACATACATACATATATATACATATATATACATATATATATATACATATATATATATATATATATATATATATATATATATATATATATATATATATATGTATGTATGTATGTATGTATGTATGTACGTATGTATGTATGTCTATATATTATATATATTTGCACGTATGTCTATATATGCAAACACATAGACACACACACACACACACACACACACTCACAGCTATCTACATAAATAGACACACGAACTTATTTCATCGCTGTTTCGCCGATGAGTACTTACATGTTCCATTGATTAAAACTTTGAAATCTGCATGTGACGCACCCGAGTATTGTGGTCCAAACAGATTCTTATTTCTTCATTGCCCACAGGCGGGCTAAACATAGAGGGAACAAACATGGATAGAATAAGGAATTAAGTCGATTACATCGACCCCAGTGCGTAACTGGTACTTAATTTATCGACCCCGAAAGGATGAAAGGTAAAGTCGACCTCGGCGGAATTTGAGCTCACAACATAGCAGCAGACGAAATAATACCGCTAAGCATTTCGCCCGGCGTGCTAACGTTTCTGCCAGCTCGCCGCCTATGCCCCAAACAGCTTCTGCCAAACCGGACTCACTGTGAATTTTTGAGACAGCTTCTGATTGTGGCAAAAGACTCATAGCCGTGATCTACCGCAGTAAGTTGTAACCCGAGATATGGTGTTTACGAAAGTGCGTAACAAACTACTCGCCCATTTGCTCATACGGCATCACTCTCCTTGCCTCCCTTCCCTTGTCCATATATATGTGCGTGTATGTGTGTGTGTGCGTGTGTGTATGTAATGTACATACACACGCACACACGCCCACATGCACACGCACACACACACACACGCACACACGCACACACATATAAGGACAGACAGAAAGGTAGATTCACACGTTCTTGTTAAACGATATACCATGTGCCCAATCAGATGTTTATACGCACTTTTGATTATTGTACATAAACTATAATCTCTTCGTATATCTTACTCCGCTTATAAGGCGATGATCTGTAAAATTGGGGTGGGGCAATTCAATTTATTAGATCAGAACAGAATATTTAACTGAATTACGGATAAAAGGCGTTAAAACCTCACAGAAACAGAGTTTAGACAATGAATATGAAGGTTTTCTTGAGTACTAAGATCAAATCCTGGTATGTTACTCTTTAGAATAATCTATTTTATTGAATATATTATTAATAAATAAATAAATATTTCACTGAAAACCTAGGAGAAATTATTGTAAACGTTGCAATCTATATTGTAAGAGCCGTGTTTTCTGTCCCACCGTCCGTCCATCACACGTTCAGATCAAGTTTTTAATTTCAATTCGTCGCCCGGTCTTACGCCGAAATTGGTCATTGCGTGAGCTGGACTTTTAATACAGTGAGACAGAACAATTACCACCAGGCATATATTTATATGCCAGTAGTATTTTCGTTTCCACCAACCACCACGTTGTAGCTATTCTTGTAATTTCCTACGGTCTCAATTTCAAGAAAACAAACTTAATGATTTAGCAATTTCGGAACAAGTATTTCATGACATTCTGTACGGCACTATAACAAGCTACACTAATTCTCAGTCTATGGAAATGCAATTAAAAATGTTGTGAATTTATTTATTGAATTTATATATACATGTATATAACAGAGTCTAAAAATAAAAGTTGCTTAGAAATTTTGATGATTTTTATTTTTATCTCTCGAGGAATGAGGCAAAAAAGACAAAGATTACAGATGCAGTTTCCCTTTTGCCAACGGTTTCAGTCAGCGGAAGAGCTGTCTCTGTTTTTATTGATTCATCGCATGCAGTCTTTTTCACCAGTTGAAACTAGGCAGCAAAACTATTTCATGAAAACTAGAGACTAAAACACTGAGTACTAACGTTTGAATGGTAAATATTTATAGATACAAAACAAATGTAAAATTTGAAATAAAAATATTAAGATATTCTCTCTTGTAAATCAAAATAATTCATTGCATATTATGATTTACCACTTTGTTTAATTATAATGATGCTTCGACTAGCATATTCCACGGAAATATATAAGGTGTTCATAAATTATCTTTTCAGATTTCACGAATCTATAAAAGTTGAGGTCCATCAATCAACTTCTTGCAACCAAGGGAGCACACGAAGAAGTTTTCGACTGTCCTCATTAAACGCTGTTTGTTTGCGTATGTTTCCCAATAATTTCTGTTGGGTTATCCTTAATTTTCACTTGAACAAATTGATCTTGAAATATTTACTCGGTTTCATCGTCCATCACAAACAGTACTAAAAATGAGTACATATATTCTATCATGTAAGAGAACACTTCTGATTACTCCACCTGCTATAAATAGCTGCTGAGTATATTTCAAACAATATAGGAAATGGCATAGTAATGAGGAAAACAGAATTCTTACTGTACGAAATACAACGAAAGTATTTTGAATAGTTTATATACAGGGCCCGCCATAAGTAACTATATATTTTCTTTTGCTTGTAACTTTGTTGATACTTATTCAATTTTTCTATTTCATATGTCATTTGAAAGCTGAAATCTTATATTTTTTTCCCCCTATTTCAGATATAGTGTTATATCAATTATGTCCACCCGATTAACATAAGAGCAAAATATTGCGGTTTTGAAATGGTTCTGCACAAAGTTATTTGGCTATGCTACAAAAGCTGCTTTTACCGTTATTACAACAGCAGGATAGAGCAAAGGGTCTCTACTTTCAGCAGTACGGGGCACCGGCCCATTATGCTACGCTTGTGTGAGACTGGCTGGACGCCAACCAGCTCTGTCGATGGATTGGCAGGTGAGGACCGCTTGAGTGGCCTCTCGTTCGCCGGATTTGACCCCACCCGACTTTTTTCCTGTGGGGCGTTCTCAAAGTGAAAGTCTACTCAACAAAGCCCCGCAATATTGCTGAACTTAAGGAACAAATTCGAGCTGCCAGATAACTGTGTGCAGAACCATTTCAAAACCGCGATCTTTAGCTCTTTTGTTAATCGGGAGGACATAATCGATATAACAGTATATCTGAAATATGGGGAAAAAATATAAGATTTCAGCTTTCAAATGACATATGAAATAGAAAAATTGAATAAGTATCAACAAAGTTACAAGAAAAAGAAAATATTTATAGTTACTTATGGCGGTTCCTGTAAATACATATTGTGTGTGTGTGTGTGTGTGTGTGTGTGTGTGTGTGTGTGTGTGCAATGCAATAAAATTACATGAAAAGAAAATTTTCTTATATGTATGAAAAAAAACTATTTTGTATTATGTGTGTGTGTGTGTGTGTGTGTGTGTGTGTGTGTGTGTGTGTGTATGTGTGTGTGTGTGTGTGTGTGTATACGAGTATTTATTATAGGTTTATGTGTATTTATTATATTTGAGTTATTAGAATAGTATAATAAGAAAATAATCAAATTTCAAAATTCAATTTGTTAGATTAATAACTTGCAAAAAAAGCTGTTATTTTTTAAACACCAATTTACGATTTATGAAATAATACGCAAATTGTATATCAAAATCGCGCACGACCAGAACATGGAAGGCAAGTGACTTAGATTTTATAAATGTTTCTATTCTTATTTATTGTGATGACATTTTGCTACGCAAATTATTTTCAACGGTTTAAGTATACTCAATGAAAAAAATTAAATCAAGGACGTAAAGTACTTTCATAAATACATTTATTATATGGGTAATATTAATTCATTGTATTTTTTTAAAAATCACATTTGAAATTACTCTGAAAACCTCTGATATTCAATATATATTGAAGCACATTCTTTGGCGGCGTGCTGACAAGATCGTTTGCACGCCGGGCAAAATGCTTAGCAGTAATTTATACGTTCTAAGATCAAATTTTGCCAGGTTTGACTTTGTCTTTCATCATTTTGTGGTCGATAAAATAAATACCAATTGAACACTGGTGTCGAAATAAACGACATATCCCCTTCTCAAAAACTGCTGTTCTTGTGACTAAATTTGAAACGAATATATATTTATGCACAGTACATCGTAAAACAAATAAATGCTGTAAATTCTAATATTAAATAGAGTTTGCGTGGGCAAAATAATATTAAGAATGTAAGCACAGTTCATTTATAATATTCGTGTGCGAGGAAATTAAAGGTAGCTTCTGACGAAGTTTTCCGAACTGTTAACCACTCCATAGCGCAAGCATCTACACTCAATAACATATACGCGATCCATAAAGCAGCCGGAAATTACGCTAGCTAACATATTAGCATAATAGCACCCTTTTTTCACATCACTAATATAAAAGGCATATGGTCTAGAAGTCTAATTCTGAACACACTTTTAGGCTTCAGTTTCATACGCCCACTAAACAGCTGGTAATTATTTACCCGAACAACGCAGAAAATGTTCTTCAACAGCTCAGTCTAGTAAACTCACAGATTATTTTCTTAAATGCTGAAGATCTTGGCGTAAGGAATACTCGATAGCGGAGCATAATACCTAGCATTCATCAAAAAAGAGATAGAACAAGACAAGCAGAGAGAGAAGAACAATACAACCAGAAACAATATCAGAAGCCGTTTACAGAATGTACCCTGTCCATCTGTTGCAAACTGAAATCTTCAATTTGAGATCATTACTTCAGCTAGAAACAGGAGGTATGAGTTTTGGTAATTTCAGAGTCAATAATGTAACAAGCGAATGATTTGAACATATATGCCAAATATTAAATTTCTTTGAATGTGACAGAGAATAGCAAATAAGCATAAGTGTAAGGGAAATTATTCGATTGGCAAACCAGGTTTGAAATCTATTTGATATAATTCTTCGTTTCTGTTCTCTGTATGAGCTTATGAATTTATGCAAAGTGCTTAGAGACAATCTTAATGAAGATTTTCTACTTCGCGATGACCTTTGAAAATTGAACAAAAGGGGCCATTAAAGATATACCGTACACACTCGATAACAAGTCGATACAAAATGAAAGTTCATAAGAGTATTATAGTCCTCCAAAAATTGTGTTCGTTAGGACATTACAATGATCACCCAAACAGTCTTAATAACGAACAGACGATTGTTTGTGAGTCAATCAAAAAAGTGCAGTTTTATAGTAATTGATGCTCCAGAAGGAACTTTTTAATTTTCTAAGTTCGAAAAAGCAGCCAAATTACTTCAGCTTCATCGGTTATTGTGGTACTTTATTAAAATGTGGACCAATTAACGGTCCTTTCTTACATCAAGTTTCTCATCCGAGTTGAATTTAACGTTATTCTGTCATATTTCAGTGTAATGCTACTGGTCACCTTCAGCACGATTCATAAATACTGGTGCGGGACGAATGGCAATTTGGTATCGTTATCTCTTCAATGTTTTGAATTGCATGCTGTAAGAGTTAATGTGGTAAATGATTGACCACTTCTCCCGGTAATTCCCATATATAGCCTCTGTCCATATATTTGTACGATCCAAATAATTGAAAAACATTTACTATTATTTTTACTGAGCTTCTCCGGCGTCCAACCGCATTTTATTTTTAAATATTTCAACAACTCAAGTTACGTGACAAATACCTAATTGCTCTGAGAGAAATTCTGTTCGATAAAATTCATCAGGGGTAATACATACATTAATTTTTCCCTCATATTCAAATATCAGATTTATTGTTTTTCTTATTTCATGTTTTTCTCATATTCTTACATCTTCCAAATAATAATATGCTTTCTAATATCTTTTTTGAAAAATAGGAACAGGCGTGGCTGTGTGATAAGAAGCTTGCTTTCCAACCACATGGTGCTGGGTTTAGTTCTATTGCCTAGCACCTTGTGCAAGTGTCTTCTACTATAGTCTCGGGCCGACAAAAGCCTTGTGAGTGGATTTAGTAACATAGCGGTTGGACAAAAGAAACCAATAGAATAAGGACTAGGCTTACAAAGAATTAGTCCTGAGGTTGATTGTTCGATTAAAAGCGGTGCTCTAGCATTGCCGCAGTCACATGAATGAAACAAGTAAAAGAATAACATATATTTTTTGATATTTATGTCGAAAATATGTCATATGATGATGTTCATAAATTAACGTCCATTTGTTGCGTATGTGTAATCCAATGAGTCAAACTACCAGTCCAAATGTTTATCTTTCATAATAAATAGATATCAACCTTTTCTTTCTTTCGAGTGTCTATGTATTTATTTATTTATATATTGATGTATTTATCTATATTTGAAAGGTACAAATCTCATTAAATTACAAACTAGAGAGCAAGTAAGTAAATTACGTGACAAATTCGATATGGTTCGTAGATGTTAGGCATGTTTTGGCTAACCCAGACCAGGTTATTTTATAGGTCTGGAACTGACACCAGTTCTTAATGTTCTTAGCCCCAGGAGGTCGGAGAACATATTAGTAGGTAGCTGTTGCCGCTACACCTGAGAAGGTTAAAATTTTCGCACAGCACAGCAATATTTAATTGGTGGAACTCTTAAGTAAACTCTCCTGTTTTGTTGTCTAAACTGACCGTTGAGGTTTTAGTATATACCCAAGAATTTACCATAGTACAGGAATCGATACTACCTATTCAACTTAAAGATAAATCTATAATAATTCTCGTGATGCTTCAAATCCTAAACGCTATTGTGAGTATTGAACAATCAGAGACCATGAATATATGATTTACGTGAATATAAACACGGGTAAAAATTGAAGTACATAAAGCGCTATGAATATGACTATGTTGTAAATTCTCAATTGTAAAAGGCTATCAAACTGAAATGATAATATTACGGAACGTATTCATTGTATAAAGTAGATAAAGTACATAAAATATGATGAAAAATGCGAAAGATTTAGTACATAATGAAAAGCTGCGTTAGATTTCGATATCTAAAATTCACATTAATCATACACTAATCTGTGGTATTTACTGTATTATTATATAGCATATGAAGTGAGTATATAATCGTCGATTTCTGTCATTTCATCTGATAATTGCGAGTTTCTGAGTATATAAATTATTTTAACGTTTATGCTTTCATGTTTATGCGCAAATATTATCCTATATTGTGCGTCAATGTATGTGATTTTCCTATATGTCGACTTTAGATATATATTCCCTGAATTGTGTATGTAATATTTGATGTGTAAATTTATGCTTCTGATCATGAGAAAACTGTTGTTTTCATGAATCATGCGAGAGGAGTATGTGTATGAACGTGGGCGTATGTACAGTGGTGTGCGTGTGTATTCATATGTGTGTGTGAGTGTGCATTTATGTAAGTGTGCGTATATGTGTGTTTGTCTTATATATGTATATATATGTGTAGGTATGTACATATATATATATATATATGTGTGTGTGTGTGTGTGTGTGCGCGCGCGGTTGTGTGTGTTTGTATGTATGTATATATATATATATATATATAATAATACACACACACTGCACACACACACACACACACACACACACACACACACACACACATATATATATATATATATATATATATATATATATATATATATATACATAAATATACATACACACACATATATATCTAAATGTATATAAATATATGTATATATATGTATATATATATATATATATATATATATATATATATATATATATATATATATACATATATATATATATATATATATATATATATATATATATATATATATATATATATATATATATTGATATTGATATAAATACACCACCCCAGGCATGGGCATATATACAGATATGTGTGTGCGCGCGGTCGTGTGTGTGTGTGTGTGTGTGTGTGTGTGTGTGTGTGTGTGTGTGTGTAGGAGAACAATCGGTACAATGAATAAAACTCTCGTGAAATCATCCTATTTTCAGTTTGAAAATCAAAAGAGCGTATCGTGTAATAACAGAATACCCACTGTGAACGAAATTATTCATTTGTAGTATGATCGAATGAACATACATAAGTGCGAAGACAGAATGTTCTTATTCTAAGTCAGTGCTAACATTGTTATGGGTGAGACATATTTTGTTTATGTAACTGTAATAGCGCGAATTTTTTTAAATTTAATTTATTTATTTTATTTATTTCATCAATACTGCATACAATAGTCAAATATCTATGTTTTGAAGGTTAACGTGTCAACTTTAATGTTTGACTTGATTAGTATATCGGGCAGATAGCTAAAGGGATATTGTCACTGGACCAGCTAAAAATAATAACCAAATGATCGGTCATTCACAATCTATTGCTTCAAAACATCCAAGTTACATACAATGTAGAAAAATACGCAAAATACGAGGTTATTTGCTGCATTATTCTGTGTATTTTTGATATTTTATTGCTTAGTCTTTTTATAAATCGCTTGATTTCGGCATTCCTGGGACCACATCTAGAAGGGTGTTAGTCAAATGAATCGACTCCAGTATATTTGTTTTGAATTCTGGTACTTGCACGATCGGTCTCTTCCGATCCCCTCTCATTTACTTATTACTAAATCAACGGGTAGAAATCGAACCGGTGATTGTGTTAAGAAATAAGGCATTAAAAAGAGAATGACTCTCCCTAGACATAATACAATTTGCTTCAATACACAAATTTACATAAAGAATCTTGCAAATCAAATGCAAAAACGGAATATATATATATATATATATATATATATATATATATATATGTGTGTGTGTGTGTGTGTGTGTGTGTGTGTGTGGGTGTGTGTGTATGTGTGTGTGTGTGTGTGTGTGTGTGTATACATACATATATGTGTGTGCATGTATGTGTGTGTGTGTGTGTGTGGTGCCTGTGTTAGTCTCCCAGCAATGTGTTTCGTTTATCGCATTTCGGCAACTGGTTTCAGTTTCTTTACCATCATATACGTTAGCAGTGTGGCATAAAGAATTAGGTAGAATGAATGCCAGCCCTAGAAATACGTACTTGCGTCGATCTCTTCCAGTAAACCCTTCAAAGTTATCTCTGAGCATGGCCAATAATTTTTTCCAATAAAGGGAGCAAGAAATAAAATACATATATTTTGCAGTGTATATGTATAGTTGCATGCATATGTGTGTATGTAGGACTACATGAATCCCACATATAGTGAAACTGCAGCGTCAAGCCTGTAGAGACAGTAAATATTTAATTTATGTGTTCGACGTTTCGGATCACCACAGTCGACATCCCGATTTCTATATTATTTTCTCTAATTTTATATATGCTTTGTCTTAATTTTCTCATTCTATCTTCAGAGAGAACTTGCAAATATTCCGGAAAATATAATTGGATTACATAACCTACACACACTAATAACGCATGCACCACACCTCTCTTAGTGTCTTTCATACTCTGCATATATATATATACATATATATTTGTGTGTGTGTGTGTGTGTGTGTGTGTGTGTATGTGTGTGTGTGTGTGTGTGTGTGTATGTGTCTGTGTGTGTGTTTGCGCGCACTCTCACACACACATATTGAGACTGTACATAATTTGAACGCTATCTTTTTTTTAATAGTTCCACTTTGAAATTCATATCTTCGAAAAACTTATGTGTAGTTTCAAAACCATGGAAGATTGGAAATAATTTATTCATCCATCGTTTCACTTTCTAATTTTTTCTCTTATTCCTAATATGTTCTGGTATTGTGCACGCTAAAACATCAGATGATACCATTGCAGATTGAAAATAATTTATTCCATCTATTGTTTTACATTTAATTGTATTTTTCATCTTCGTAAAACATTCAATGTTTATGCTCTATAAATCAGAATGTTAAATTTCTTAATGTTGTAGGATATATGAAATATTACAAAAATTAATAGACCGATTCATGAAGAATAATACCTGCATATTTTAGCTGTATGAGCAAATGTAAACGTGAAACAATGGAAGATTAAATTATATTTTTCCTTGCATATTATTTAAAGCCACATACTGTCTTTCCGAAAATATAAACTTTTTAAAATGAGGAATTTAATACCAGCATAGCAACATATACTGTCTTTATATAGTGTATGTAACTAACAATTGTTTCCTAGTGTTTTGACTGATATTTTTAGATAATTTAAACAAATCATTTTATACAGACTTACTTGTAAATAAGTGAAAGAGTAAATCATCTTTTTCTCTGCATGCATATATAAAAACGAATTTTAATGAAGAATTATAAAGTCTGTTTAAACGCAACTCTGGGGTAATTGTCCCAAATGCTTGATATGTTTGTGCAATATTTCATTAAACTTGTCACAGAAGATGCCCTAAGAAAATGGTTTCGATTAGAGTAGTATTTGGAGAGACTGTTTGATATGATTTTCTATATTTATTCCTCTCAACTTGTTTGGGCTAATCAACCAGGACAAAACAATTTTTAAAAATCGTAGAACTGATCGTTATCGAAAATATTGCACATTCCATGACCGGCAAATATCTTCAGCAGAGGAACAACGCTTTTATGAAGTGCAGTCAGAAAACTCAACTGCGTGTTAATTCGGTCAGCCAGTTGTGAATTTCTCTTTGTTTAACAAAACAAAAAGAAAACATATACAATACAGAAACATCAGTGGCAAATGAAACCAAAGATAAATAATTTTCCGTGATTTATAAAACAGCATAGACCAAACTTGATGGGTCAAACTAACCTCCGCAAAAGCTGAATCACCCAAGCATAATGGGTCTTTTTATGTGTGTAGTGTATGTTTCTTGTGGTGGCAAAGGCACTTTGTCATGAACTGTTAGACATCACTGTTCTTCCTGCTGTTACACGAATTCTCAACTTTGTGCCACAAAATCATGTTCCCAGTTTTTCTGGACTTGGACTGAAAAGTTCATGATACTTTCATTTCAGCACTTCGTTGAATGCTCATGCGTTTTGGCAAATACTTTTTTTACTCTGACCACAAATAAATATTCTTTCCTTTATAGCACTTACTGAATGCAGCACATTTCACATAGAATAGCTGTTGCGTAATGTGTCACATATCAATTTATACTTATAAGAAACTAAAACAAAAAATATATATTCTTAAAACACAAACCTCAAAGCACAACCTAAAAAGATGTATACATCGTAAAAAACAGTAAATTTGAAACGCTAGGCCATTATCTGCATTGTAAAAATGCTTGCAAATATAAATACTTACACATGAAATTTGTACATTCTCGGTATCTAAGGATTGCTAAATACATCTATTAATTTTTATAACTTTTACTTCTTTCAACTCGTAAGCGTTGGTCATGCTGGGACATCACCAAGCAGACACTCCGCAGTGTGTAGTCCAAAGATAACCATGCGCTTTACCACATGCTGTTTCTCTTTTTTTGTCCATTTTTTTTTCTATTTTATTTCGCCTTCCCTTTGTTGTTTCTACTTTCAATTCACTGTGCACATCTTTTTATTCTAAGTTTTAGGGTAAGTGTTTGTATTCCACCACATTTTCATTTTTTATCTACCTGTTCTATAAGCCATAAATGTTGCAATACTTACATAAAACTATAAATATAAGTACCACATATTTTAGGGCATGAACTTGATTTCAAATCTTTTCAGTATGGGCATGATAGCAATATCAAAGTTAATTATAATGCCAAAAGTTTAGTGGAGAAAAAATGCCGTAAATCATTTCGACATTAATGTGTGACTGATAAAAACTGTTGCCAATTGTGGATTGATGAAGTGTAATGTCAGCGGGATTTGAAATGAGAGTGACTGTAGAAGCTTGTGTACGAGTTTCTCCGACTTCACATTTCTAGTACTACTATCAACGAGATAATACGAAATGTGTCAATAAGGTATGATGTTTTAATTTATAGTACAACATTATGTATGTATAAAAGTACTCTTGTCGCTTCGAAGGTTCGAATAAATGAATACATAAAAATGCAAAAAAGAAATCAAAAACAATCATATAGGAAAAGAAAATACAACGAAAATGCTGTTTCGTTTTGAGATTTTCAATTTATTCTTCATAAATATTTAAACGCTCTTGCTCGTGACGTTCATAATCCTGTCTTTGTCTACCTGGAAATATTCATCACGAGAACAAAGTCAACGACGTAATACATGGATACTAATAGCTTAAAATGTAGTAATATTAAAACGCGTTGCTCAGAAATATAGATGATTATCATCGTAACGTTTATCCTCTTCATCCACCTCCTCATCAACCATCATCAACATTGTCACCATTGTCATTGTCGTCATTATCATCATCATCATTATGTAGATTAATAATTGCAAACAAAAGCAATAAAATCAATTATATCTTCAATAACAACACCATCAACAACGAACAACCAGACCGCGTTCTTTCAGATTGCGATTTTGATGTACGTCTCTGAAGAATTATCATTATATTATACTTCCTGAACTCCAAGAACTCTCAAACTGTCTGGTTTATTGTTTTACTGGCTACCTGTAAACCCTGAGTAATAAGACAAGTGACATCTCTGTATCTTTCATTCTGTCAGCTCATTGATTTAATAATAATAATAATAATAATAATAATAATAATAATAATAATAATAATAATAATAATAATAATAATAATAATAATAATAATAATAGGCAATACGAAGAGCGCGATGCTACTGAAATAGATGTTTTATCGGTTGAACGATATTTCGATAACTAGCCTGTCTTTGTCGAGTTCAAAATAAAAGGTGATAAATGGAAATTCAAAAGTATAGAAATTCAAATTCAATGTTTGAACGCGGCAACCAGCGTTACCATGTTGATGGTATGATATCATCATCAGTCTTCAATTTTCAAGTTTACCACTGAAAAAAAGAAAAGAAAGAGAAAAGAGAGAAAAGAGAAAAGAAAAGAAATAAGAGAAGGGATTCTCTACACGTCCCACCCTTCATGAAAATCATAACATTTCTGTTATGATTCCTGGTGAAATCGACTTGACTAATGAACAGGATCTTCCTCTCTTGCGACTGTTTTACAAGGTACAGCGTGCAAAAATTCCAGTGTTAGTTTTTTTTTTGGAGTAAGAGGTAGAAGTTAATAGTTCTCTTATATTTTTAGTCCGTCTAAAGGCTACAATGGGCGGCTGAGGATATATTTATTTGAAACGAGTATATTTTTTCGCAATATGCTGGTGACTTTCATGTAACACTTTTGAAATGCCAGAGAAATTTCGGTGCCAGTTAAAACGCATGTGTTCTTCTTTCTGACTGTAACATCCTGGATTCAGCCTTATTAAGAAATTATTTACCCCCATTTCCAGAACTACACTGTCAAGTTCCTCTCTGTAATTGGGGTTTGGATCGACAAGTAATTCTGCATATTAAGTTTTGTCACTTAATTTTTATTCAGAAGCCAAAATTTATTTACTCTTTTGAACATCCCTTTCTTTAGCACTGGTGAGTTATTTAATGCCATTTTGGATAAACGCATGCATTATGTCGTGCTAGTTAGCAGAAAAGAGCTTGCACAAACCTTATAAATATACTCAGATGTTTCCAACTGGAAGATGAATACAGAGTGGATAATCCTGTGTGGACACCGGCGAACTGTTTGCGATTTGTACGGTCGAGCTACATGCGCAACAATTTTCATGTTAAACGCGTCTTTCCGAGCACACCAAGCTTACAAAGCGTAAGTATCAATTTAGTTAAGCGTTTGTCAATGAAGGAATCATCAAAATTTAATGGTGGCTAACATTGAAAATATCTTTTAGAGCAAGATTATAAGGGTTAGTTAAGAAGTATTAATAAACATTCTTGAGCGAAGGAAGATCTCGCTGGGCATCAATAAAGGCGTTGAGGTAGGGCATTGTAACCGATGTGCTGGCGGGGGGATAAAGCATTTAACAATTCTTTAACGCTAAGCACAAAAGTGGAGATCTTGCTCTAAGACATGGAGGATCGTTTGTTAGTCCTGGATAATTACATCACAAAAAAGTAACTAACATGTTATTTTCTACGTCTTTGCACCACTACATTTCTCGTCTATTTCGGGCGTATCTCAGATGAAAGTAAACTTTGCTGCCTATAGCTACAGATTCCAACAGCTCACTATTGGGATGCGGAGTCCTGGGAAAGGCTGATAACTGCCCAGGTAATACGCGAATTTTGGGGGTACAAGCACTCGAGATCGGTGGTCTTGCATACGAACATTACTTCCATATGACAAACGTTGGTGGCCTCGGCAAACGTCTATTGCATTTGGCAGCAGAAGGGGACACTTCTTCAGTCAACAGGGTTCAGAATTCACAAGCTAGTTGCTTTGGTGTTTCCTTTGAGATACGAGCCGAACAAGGAAGATAACGTAAAGTATTTAAATCCTGTACCTGTGCTAAATGTAGTGGTTAAATGTGTATTGTCTGGGATCGGCTTAGAAATCTCGTCACATGTTAAACTATTTCAGGTAACGAAATAGAGATATAAGATAGCAGGATTCTTACGATGGTTGTTACCGCACCAATTTACGACATCCATCTATAGGCATCTTGTGGACGCCCACTCTGAAATATTGAAAAAAATCCCCAAAACTATTGCCTCCGGAGTGGGGATTAAATCACAGTGTACACCCCAATCCTCTGTAACAGTACTACCTCATCAAGTTAAGAAGATGAAGACCAGATCGAGATCTAAGGCCATCAGAATCAATCAGAAGAATGAAATAAAAGCCGTCTAAAAATACAAAATAAAAATTATTTAGCCGAATTTGTTTAAATTCGAGTATGGATACACCACATCTGAAGAAGAGTCGCAATACGTTGAGAAGGACTGAATATTTTATGACACAGATCCCATATACCCAGAGATGGACCCTATCTTTATTGAGGAAAATAACAACTGATTGAATGAGTTGAACCTCACCGCCGTTCGGAAATATAACAAGAAAGAAAATAGAGAACACATATGAAGTGCTCCTTCCACAAACGTCGAGGTTCATAAGAAAAACAAGTATGTATTAGCATATGGAGCTGTAAGCCAGAAGAGTGACGCGAACAAAAGCATGCATATGCTGAGAATTCTATAAATCCAGTTTGCGACTCAAAACATACATCGCTCAATAAGAAATCTCCGAAAGGCATTGATGGAACTTCCAGCAGTGGAGTAGAAAACTACCATGCTGTAAGACCACTAAAGGTGTAACAAGCTAGTCTTTATGTCGAAATTATCCAACCAGTGAGAAGCAAAGATAACGGTAATCGGTTTCCTACATGTGACAGATATCTACTGGCTAACGGCAGTCATGTTGCTAAATACACAAGGATGAAAAAAAAAGCAAGTAAAAATTCGTTCGTTTGTTTATATTTGTTACTATTCGAAATGTGTTATATAAAAAGTGTTATCATTTGTATTAATGCAACATATTATTAATTTGTTTATCATTATATTTTATTCTGATTGTTGCTCATTTTCTTTTGTGTGCAGCATTTTGTCGTAGACAATATTAATTGTGACAAGTCATATGACCATTCAATGCAAACTATTAATTAAAAAATATTGTTTCATATATTCCGTTATTTTTATTATTATATTTACCCCTTATTATTATAATTATCATTGTTGTTGTTGTTGTTGTTGTTGTTGTTGTTGTTGTTGTTTATCTGTCAGATATTAATATGACAATACAAAAGGATATGCGACAGGTAATTTCAAAGAATTTCCAAGTTATATACATTACTTCAAGGGTATGATCAGTTTATTTACAACAAATATCATGTGAAAGCACATGTATATATATATATATATATATATATATATATATATATATATATATATATATATATATATATATATATATATATATATATATATATATATATATATATATATATATATATATATATATATATATATATATATATATATATATAAATGTACTAGTGTATGTGCATTAATGAATGTAATTTTATTTATTAGATATACTGAAAAATTATTTAAAATGTAAAGACACACACGAATGTCACACACGCAGATGCACATATTTTCTGCATTCTTTTTATGGATGTAGCTTATATGTGCGTCAGTTGATATACTGACTGACGTTCTCTTTGTTTCTTACGACAGTTCTTACACACGCATAAACACACACACACACACACACACACACACACACACACAAACACATATATTTATGACTTACTTGTAGGTATATATATAAGTATGTGTGTGTGTGTGTGTGTGTGTATCGTGTGGGTATTGTGTGTGTACATATCTATAACACATTAAAAGTCAGATTGAATGGGAAAATTCAATGAATGTAACAGATACGAATGAGAATGACAGCCCCACAATTGACGGAGAGGGGGGAGTCGAGAATCAATCGAACCCAGTTAACACGGAAATGACCTTGGACACGAGTACGGGTATGCATTCGAACAGCGAACAAAGTGCAAACAACTTTGGATGCAAGCTGTGCTGTAGAATCTTTGCAACTGTGAGAGGCTTGAAGATACATCAGGGGAAGACTTGTGAGAAGACAGAGCAGTGTGGATCATCTGATCGTTAAACACGTGGAAAATCAGCCCCGGACTCAAACCACAGCGGATCGATAAATGCTACAGCAAAGACCTCTTCCCCACAGGAAACAGCAAGTTATGAAACTGGTGCATCAGATAGTACTCGGAGGAAACCGAGGGTCTTGTGGCCTGCTGCTAATTAGAAAGGGAAAAATAAAGAGTTTGAAAACAAAGTATGTCGAGATCCTTATAAAATGACAGTCTCAACAGTGGAGAATCTGGGAAAATTAACATGCTCAATTTACGATGCGGGAAAGGAAAGTGTGGACCAAACAGGAGGATCAGCAAAAGTAAACAAATGAGGAAGGAAAAGACCAGCCTAAGAAAGCGATGGAAATGTGCTACAGAAGATGAGGAACCTAGCCTCGGAAAAAAATGGCCCATGTACAACTGTCTAAGAAAGCCTTCATGAGCTACAGATAAGCAAATTATGCAGAATGGCCTCTTGAGACTAGACGAACTTCTGAGGTGGTCAAGAATGTGGTTTCGAGCAAAAACGTTGCATAGTCTGACATTTGTTAAGGGAGTGCAGAAACAATTGAAGTTTCGAATAGCTGAAGAAAGCATTCCAACAGTCAAAGAAGAACCCGTCAAGAGTTTTGGCCGAGTATACGCTGGAACATTGTCAGATAAGAGTTGCCGGATTGAAATTATGAAACAAGCCGAGACTGGATTATCAGCGATTGATAACTCGAAGATACCAGGTAACAATAAAAGTTGGTGCTTGCAGTTCGGCTTGTAACCGTGACTTTCGTGGCCACTTTTATTATACGAGATAGCCTTGTGACAAGTTCAGATCATTGAACAAAAATGTAACGTGTTCATTAGAAGTAGCTAGGCTTACTTTGGATGTTGAACAGTTCAGCTTTTTATCTTAAAGAGGTTCATTGCAAAATTTACTTAATTCTGACAAGGAGATAATTCTTACTATTCTTTTAGAATGACTTTACAACGAAAGAATACTATTTTAATTTTTTTTTTTTACAGTACATAATCATTTAGAAATATTTTAAAGTGAATGTCATATCAAAAACGTAAGTTGTTTGTACAATAAGTTTTTATATTTTAGCTTTCTTTAAACAGACAATATTTTAATGTTTTTTAAAATTCTTTTCAAGTGAATACCATCCATTTTCTTTGTTCTTTTTTTTTTTTGCAGAAATATTTTGTAAAACACCCGTTCCTAACCTTTATGTAGAATAATTTTTTTCCCACAGGATTTTTTCGAGTGCATTCATTGTAACTCACGCCCAACGATTTGGCTGCTATTTCTAGCACCATCTGCTAACACGTAAGTGCTATTTGCGATAAAGGACTCGAAATATCTGTTACGTGGTAGCAGGGCGTTCAAGAAATAGCAGCCAAATCTTTCCTTTTCTGGGGGGAAAGGAGTCGCTTACACATGATTTCGATTTCACATTCGTTGAAAATATGCAAAATAGCCTGGAAAAGAGAAAAAGAAACTCAAGAAGCAAAAATGCGTTGCTGGGGAGCTCAGACTCTCCCGGTGACCCGGGTTGTCTAATATATATATATATATGTGTGTGTGTGCGTGTGTGTGTGTGTGTGTGTACGCTCTTTTATTCTTTATTTTGTTTCAGCCTTGCAGATGCAGCCATGTTTAAACACTCGTGTGGTCTTTCTGATTTTCTCAGTCTGGGGTGTTTCGCATCACCACTCCTGCATGTGCCTTAGTCATAGCTTTTGGCTCATTTGGTGTATAATATAGTTTGTTTCCGGTGCCCTCCTCTGTTCCTCATGTCGGGCTGTTGGTTCGTCCGGTATTGTGGAGAAGAAGATGTCTACTTCCTTTATGAAGACATCTATTTCTACCTTATACAGATTTCTTAATTTGTGTGGCGGGGCATTGAAGAGCTGTGGGCCTTAGGACCCTAGACTATTGCAGTAACTGGTCCTGAATTAAGTACAATACAATGACGGCTCGTTCTGGCATCTGTATAACATTCAATGCCGAAATTAGGTACTAGACCTTCCAGAGTTTTCCATATGTAGATGATTACATATCTGTCGTGCTTTCGCTCCACGGAGTAAAGTTGCAGCTTTCTCATCCTATCGCTGTAGCTCATCCGATGCATTGTTTCAATCTTTGTAGTGTAGTGGCGTTGAACTGCTTCAAGCTCCTCTGTTAGTTTGGCACTGTGTTGGCCATAATTGTGAGCACTAGTCCAGGTGGCTGAGAACAAAGGTTCTCTACAGGAACAGCATAATTTCTTGGACTTGGAGCCCTTCATTATCCATCCTGCCAGTTATCTGCACTTTGCTGCCATCTTGGCAATGTGCCTATCAAGTGATACGTC
>NC_142934.1:100852662-100860162 GCF_046866305.1 Octopus bimaculoides | reverse complement strand
TATTTCTGTAGCTGTTTATAGCCTGAATGTCGAAATTATGCCTTGAGAGCACAAATATATAAATGACTGAGATGAATATTATGAAAAGATAACGACAAAAAGATAATAATCGTAATAATAAAAATAATAACTACACTATAGGCGCAGGTGTGGCTCTGTGGTAAGTAGCTTTCTTATCAACCACATGGTTCCGGCTTCAGTCCCACTGCGTGGCACATTAGACAAGTTTCTTCTACTATAGCTTCGGGTCGACGAAAGCATTGTGAGTGGATTTGGAAGGCGGAAACTGAAAGAACCCCTTCGTATGCATATATATATATGTATATATGTATGTGTCTATGTTTGTCCCCCTTCCAACGCTTGATAACCGATGTTGGTGTGTTTATGTCGCCGTAACTTAACGGTTCGACAACAGTTACCGATAGAATAAGTACTAGGCTTACAAAGAATAAGTCCTTGGGTCGATTTGTTCGACTAAAGGCAGTGCCGCAGTCAAATGACTGAAACAAATAAAAGAATAAAAGAATATAGATGTTTTCGATCTAGTTTGGATTCTTTGACATCAAATTTGATGGCAAAGAATTCAAATTTTCGAATTTGATTGCAAAGAATTCAAATTTTCGAATTTGATGGCAAAGAATTCTAATTTTCGAATTTGATGGCAAAGAATTCAAATTTTCGAATTTGATGGCATAGAATTCAAATTTTCGAATTTGATGGCAAAGAATTCAAATTTTCGAATTTGATGGCAAAGAATCAAAACTAGATCGAAAACGTATATGATAATAATCAAACTAATAATACCAGTAATATTTATTATCACTTAGGCGGCGAGCTGGCAAAAACATTAGCATGCCAGACAAAATGCCTATTGGTATTTCGTCTGTCTTTACGTTCTGAGCTCAAATTCCGCCGAGGTCGACTTAGCCTTTCATCCTTTCGGGATCAATACATTAAGTACCAGTTACTCACTGGAGTCGATGTAATCGACTTAATCTTCTTGTCTAACCTTGTTTGTCCCCTCTATGTTTAGCCCCTTGTGGGCAATAAAGAAATAAGAAAGGTTAGCACGCCGGGCGAATTGCTTAGCGGTATTTCATCTGTCTTTACGTTCTGAGTCCGACCTTGCCTTTCATCCGTTCGAGGTGATAAAGTAAGTACTAGTTGCGTACTGGGATCGATCTCAGTGACTGGCCCATCTCCAAAAATTTTGGGGCCTTATACCAAGAGTTGAAAAAAATATTTATTATTATCATTTAAATGAAGTTGGTTTTATTACAACTAATCGCTTAATTTACATTTGCAACTATTTATAATTAGTAAAGTCACTATATTTAATCTATTTTAG
This sequence comes from Octopus bimaculoides, assembly GCF_046866305.1. Lineage (NCBI taxonomy): Eukaryota > Metazoa > Mollusca > Cephalopoda > Octopoda > Octopodidae > Octopus > Octopus bimaculoides. The sequence continues at coordinate 100,858,814 of NC_142934.1, read as the reverse complement.
ATATTTCAATTTCAAATCGCTCAAAGTTCTGTTTTTACCAATCGATGAAATGAGGTACCGATTAAGTACTGATATATGCATCAACGACTCTACTTCTCTCTGAGAGTAGATTGCCCGATGAAAGATTGGCACAATTTTAGTGTCTAATTATGGTGACAAGAATTTTACGCTTGTGTTGGTATTTAGTTTGTGCGAGTAATCCAGGATTGTGTTTATGTACTCATATTTGTTCTTTTTATTTCCTACCATTTGATTGTGAAGCTTAGCTTCCACTCACTCTATTTTGTACTGAGTGGTCTTTTTACTGTTATATAGCTATTAATAGGTGCACTGATAGTGTATGCTGTCCGTCTTTTTTCCAATGAAGTTCATCTTTCTACTGTCCCTCAAACATAATATTTTGTCATACAAACGCCATGCAAGAAGAACGAGCTCAGGAGAAATCCAGAATTTTGAAAGAGTTGAATTACCTTACTGAGTCTGTCTTAGGAAGAATGTTTAGATGAAGTCACTTTAAATAAAAACATGACAGATTTCAAAATGATATTGTTGTTGTTGGCACTCCGTCGCTTACGACGTCGAGGGTTCCAGTTGATCCGATCAATGGAACAGCCTGCTCGTGAAATTAACGTGCAAGTGGCTGAGCACTCCACAAACACGTGTAACCTTAACGTAGTTCTCGGGGATATTCAGCGTGACAGAGTGTGACAAGGCTGACCCTTTGAATTACAGACACAACAGAAACAGGAAGTAAGAGTGAGAGAAAGTTGTGGTGAAAGAGTACAGCAGGGTTTGCCACCATCCCCTGCCGGATCCTCGTGGAGCTTTTGGGTGTTTTTCGCTCAATAAACACTCACAACGCCCTAACCACTGGGCCATTGCGCCTCCACCCAAAATGATATTAAGTGTCGTACATATGACAAAATATTTTTGTGTGAGGATGTAAGTAGAAATAGGTCCAATTTCATAAAAGACACATCAATAAAATAGCCAAAGTACGGCATGTAGATATTTAGATTTCTTTTTATTAAAACCAGTTAATGTATTCTAGTGAAACGAAAAGCAAACTTCTTTCAAAGTTGATAATTTTTAGTACCTTGTGGTTTGAACTGATTATTTTTTCAAAAGTACAGAATCAAGTTTTAAACATAACTGAAAGAAAATACATAGCGTGCATGAAATTATATACCGATTGCTGTTATATGAAAACAGGAAACAGAGAATACACGTGAAACTGCAGTTGTATTGGCGGAAGATTTTTGCTTCTGTCTTCGTTGACACAATTGTTAATTTGAGTGCGAATTTGTGTGATGTTTAGTAAAGACGCACACAATTAGAATAAAATGGAGCATATCAGAGTAAATATTCTATAGAGCAATTCAATCAAGGTATTAACACTCAAATTAGCCTTTAACGAATGGAGTAACAAATATAATAATACAGGACAGTATGAGCAATTTATGCTTAAAATGTGCGATTCACCGGTGTATTACTACCTATGGAAAGTTTATATATGTCTTTTCTCATCCGTAAATGTCTTCGGCAATGAGCTAAAACGTTTGGCATTTGTACTGTGGTTTATGTGCTTGAAATCATTAATAGTATGACTATGGGGTGGATAGTAGATGCTATTACAATGTTTGCCAATAATTTTTTTGTTTTTAAATTCTGTGGGATCGAATTTATGTTTCACCTCTCGTGGATAAAGTAGAATATTACCAGACATGTGTTGGAGAAGGTTATTAGCTTGACATCGCTCACCTAGCAAATCTGTGACTTGCACCTGTTAAGAAAAATTACTATTATTAATAACATTACAAATTTAGTTTAAATTATGTAAAAGTTATCAGAATAAAAATATGAAAATACTTGTTTTGCTGATTCAATTAATAAATAATACATTCGCCATATTCTAGAAAATAATACTCACAAATTCTATGGAAATATATAATTATATCTCACTATTATTTTAATAGTTGATATAAAACAGTGAATGAAATGTGTGTACAAGCGATCAGAAAGAAGCCGGGACATAGAATTAATTGGTTTAGCTATTAAATTATAAACTGTACAGAACATACGAATTTAGTCTATTATTCACTTACTGATTTATAAAATTTACTTAATACAAACACAGACGTTCTATAACTATTGCATAACTATCATATTTTCTCATGGCTTCTTGTAAATTTTAGAAATATGCGATAGTGCGTGCGCGTTCGTATGTGTGTTTGTGTGTGTGTGTATGTGTGTGTGTGCATGCATGTGTGTGTGTGCGTGTGCGTGTGTGCGCGTGCACAATATGAACTGATATGACAAAGACATTTAAAACTGGAAAGGAAAATTATTGCTGACGATGTTGGTAGAATTTTCCCCCAAATTCTCGTTGACAACAGATTATCAGAAATCTCCGAGAATATACTTTCAGACTCAGTGCGAGATCAGAACGCTCCACATTTCATATGATCTTCTCCCGCCTAAAATTTCAGGAAAATACAGAGACTAACAACAAATAAACCTCATTCCTTTTGGCGTCCTCACGAATTCTTCCAATATTCAGTGTAAGGATGATATCTTATACATTTTTGACAAGATTAGACGTCTTCCGCAGCAGTGTGGTTAACAATTTTGCTTTGGAACCATGTGGCGTTCGATTTATCAATCTTCTTAACGACTAGTGGAGCACGTGACTTCCACTATAGCCTCGGTTTAGTCAATAAAATGTGAGTTAATTTGGTTGACGGGTTATGCGTGGACGTTTGTTTTGTGTATGTGTGTGTGTGTGTGTATGTGTGTGTGTGTGTGTGTGTGTGTGAGTGTACATGCGCGTATGTGTGTATGGGTGTGGCTTTAGTGGCTAGTGTGTTACAGTTACAGTCGTAGGATTATAGGTTCGGTTAGTGGGTTGGGTTTGATGTGTTCGTTCTTGAACGAAACATCTCATTTTACTTTGCTCCAGTCAGCTCAGCAGGCAAAAGAGAGTAATCATGTGACCGACCAACGTGTCACCTAGGGAGATTTTTCCAGCTTGAATACATATTTCACTGAACCCGGGGAAAACTGGCGAAGGACATTTGATCCTATTGCATTTTTATAAGTACTTATATGTAAGTAGGATGGATATGATATCCAGGTAGATATCGAATCTCTCTGAGTAAAAGGCCAAGGTTGGTTCCTTCTAATGGTGCATTTTTTGGTGATCTACTTTCAGCTCTCATCTGATGTTCCAGTTTATGTCTCGTCTACTTAAAGTGTAAAGAACAATATTAAAATGAGGAGAATGAAGAATCTGAACATTCAAACTTTCTGTTTATTTCCAGTTAGAATAATAGTCCGACACGTTTTTCGATCGTATCAATCGCATAAATTGAAGCGACTTAACATCAATAATAAAGCTTAAAACAATGTATTCCAAGCCTAATATATATCACCTGTGGGCCATTACCTTGTGTTCGAAAATTGCTTCTGATCTCTTAGATACCCAACAGATTGATAAGGTTGAAGGAAATGCGCCAACTGCTGCTGCAAAGAAAATAAAATTAAAGGCAAAGACAAATGTACATGAAAAATTAGCTAGCAGATGGGAACAGAAACCTCTGCATGGCAAGTATGTAGCCCGTAGCAAACAAGCTGATGTCGACCAGAAACACACGCATCAATGATTACGAAGCTAAGGTCTAAAAGCAGAGAGTGAAAGTTTCATATTAGCTGCTCAAGACCAAAGCTTATTAACCCCGAACTGCAAAGCGAATGTGATAAAAAATGGAGCTGACCCAAAATGCCGATTCTGTAACGATGAGATTGAAACTATAGACCACCTAATCTCAGGGTGTAGAGTCTTAGCACCTGTAGAATATAAAGCAAGGCATGACAGTGTCGGCCAGTATTAACACTGGACAATATGTTGGCATTATAAAATCAAAACCGCTGACAATTGGTATTAACACCATCCTGAAGCTGTGACTGAGGGAGAAAATGTGTCGATTCTCTGGGAGTTCACCGTACATACCGACAAAACTATAAAAGCTAATAAACCGGATATCATTATAAAAGATCACACAAAGGAGATGTGTTTATTAATTGACATGAGTATTCCTTGCGATCATAATGTAGCGGCGAAAGAATTTGACAAGATCAATAAATATAAAAACTTGCCAATAGAAATTGAAAAGATGTGGCATCTCAAGGCGACTACCGTACCCGTGATTGTAGGATCTCTATGAATGATTTTTAAAAAATGTTACTGAAACCTATTTGAAAATGATACCAGGCTTACCATCCCTAGAGGAAGTAACAAATCGTGTTAACTGGAACGACTCATGTACTGAGAAGTGCATTACCGCTGTGAAAACAACATCCATTAATGAATTTATTTATTTATTTATTTATTTTTAATACATATTTTACCTGTGAATTTGCGTATGTAAACTGGGATTGCATACAATGAGCTTCTCTGCCCTAGGTGTACGGAAAACACTCGGCGAGAAATGGAAGAAAATGTGAAGAAAGAAGAAGAAAAACAACAACAATAATAATAATAATAATAATAATAATAATAATAATAATAATAATAATAATAATAATATTAATATTAAATTCAAATTACGATAAACGTAAACAAACAAACGAAGTTTGCTTTTAAAAGGTTTCAGATGACTTAGAAAGATAAAGAAGTGATGTTTAAATTCTCAATCGCAGGATAATGCTAATATTATAGCCTGAACAGGATAAAGTACCCCTATTTTGCAGAAAAAGTGTAGGTGGTTAGCAATAATAGGCGTAGTAGCATTTGGCACGTGATATCAATAGTAATTGGTTCACTTGGAAGTATCAGCACTCAACTACCAACATGGATGAAAAAGATCAGTGGAAGTGTGAACGTAGAACACCTACAAAAATCACCATTGCCCCGAACTGCAAGAATTTTCGCAGGATTCTTGAAGCATGACCAGCAAACAAGTGTCACCTTGTACATATATGCGTGTATACATGCATATATATTCTTTGTATTATATATATATATATATACATATATATATATATATATATATATATATATATATATATATATATATATATATATATATATATATATATAAACAAGCGAGTATGCGCTTTTTCTACGATGATTTGGTAAGTCTTGCCGAGTGTTACAATTTTGTAAGTGATCACAATATCTTATAAACAAAATCACAAAGTTTTATAAACGATGGACATGTATCCACTTAAGAAAACGGTTCAGTTTTGGGGCATATACGCACTCGATGGAAAAAGTGGGATTTTTGTATAAATGAGACTCGAACCCAACACCTCTATGTTTTCGCGACAACTCTGCTACCATTTACATCAACATACCCAATCGTGCTATCATCTACACTAACATACCCACTCGTGGGTATGTTAGTGTAGATGATAGCACAATTGTCGCGAGAATATAGAGGTTCGACTCACTCGCATACGGAAAACCCACTTTTTTTCAGTCGAGTGCTAATATGACTTAATGGCTTACAAACTTTAAACTTATCAAATATTATTAATATATATATATATATATAAGAGAGAGAGAGAGAGAGAGAGAGAGAGAGAGAGAGAGAGAGAGAAAGGGAGAGAGAGAGAGAAAGAGAGAGAGAGAGAGAGAGAGAGAGAGAGAGAGAGAGAGTGGTTTTGAGCGATTGTAATGTCAAATAGACCCAGAGGTTTCAGGTAATGGTGAGTAAGTGCTATAGATAGAACATAGTTAAGCTCCAGGTTCGGTGATTATGCGAATTAGGGGTCCAACGTAGGTCATATATCAGCGTGTGAAAATAAGGATTTATTTTTCGTAAGGAGATAAAAAACCAAGGCTGTATTGCATTTGTATTGCATTATAGAACATTTATAAATGCACACAGACTTGATTTTTTGATCTCATTACGAAAAATAAATCCTTGTAAATATATATATATATATATATATATATATATATATATATATATATATATATATATATATATATATATATATATATATATATATATATATATATATATATATATATATATACAGTTATTAATATTTCTAAGTCTCTCTGAAGGAGACTACGGCAGCGGTACTGGAAGCTAATAGTTATCGCCAAGCCAACATGGCAGTCCCAACATATATATATATATATA